>NC_085138.1:315288312-315413312 GCF_035046485.1 Aedes albopictus | reverse complement strand
AAAATTGTGCCACCAACGGGATTCGAACCTAGACCCTCCACAAAAATGTTTCTTAGCGCGCACCATAACCACGCGGCCACACAAGCTGCTCGAGAGGTGGATGAAAATTGATGCATAAAAGCTACCTTTGGTGGCGACGGCGAAACGGATAGGCGAACAAAGAGCAGAGAGTAAACCAGTCGGCTTTTCATTGCTGATGATAATCCATTTTCGGCGCTGCGGGACGAGCGAGAACACATTCTCGGGAGAAATCCGGGTCTGAATTTATCGCACGTCTTTTTTCGCCGATAATGCGTGTGAGCGAGTTTTCTGTGATCGCGATAGTGATCGATAATTTCATTCCCTGCATGTTAGTAACATCTAGTATGTTTGTTTGTACTGTATGTAGTACTAAATACTACTACTACTATAGTAGTACTGTAATACTGTAGTAGGGTGCCTGTACCAGTTATCGCACTACCTAAGAAAATCTATTTCTACAAAAATAAGAAGAATGTCATCGATATGTCAAATGATTCATTAGTTTTCATACTTTACAGGAAAAATATAGAAACGGGTCCAAAATTACTTTTAGTATTTATTACGGCGTATACCAATGATAGGAACCCTGTACCAGTTATGGATACATTTGTTAATTTGTGTTCCACTTCGCATTATTTACGTGAGTTCCTTATGGGATTAGCCATAACTGGTACATTATGTCGAAATAGGGTGCAGGGAAGCCGAAAACTTAAGGAAAATGAATTATTTCTATCATATTTTGAGCAAATTGTGAAGTTTGAATGATTGCAGCCATCTTTTGTGAGCGTGATCTGTTGTTTACAATATTTTTCTTGATGATTTGCATAATAAAAGATTGAAAATCGACTATGGCGAATTTGAGGTACTATAGCCATAACTGGTACACTCAGCCTACTACCACAGAGAACAGACGTCTATCTTTGGTTTCTGTCTTGTGTAAAACTTTGTAACGGTCATATTAGAGTATGTGGTTATGCTCCCGTTGCGTGGCGCTAGCATCCCAATACTTTCATTGTCGTGTTGTCATTTTTGTTTCCAATGCTCGCCGTTTTTGGCCGTTTGGCGCTCGTATCGCTTTGTAGGCTAGTGTGTTTTAACGATGAACACTGTCATCGTGTGGTCAAATCGAGTTTATAAGTGGGGCAGTCTCCGTTGATGGCGTTGAGGTACACTTAAATTCTTTACACACGATTTCAACGTGTTTTTGTTCAAGCTTAAATGTCTGTTCTCTGTGCTACTACTTAGTACGTTATTCACGATTCCGCGAAAGGGGTCCTGTGGGTGAGAAATGCGCAATATAAAAACCTAACAATAATTAGAGAAAATGTAGGCTCAGTGTACCAGTTATGGCTATAGTACCTCAAATTCGCCATAGTTGATTTTCAACCTTTAAAGATACAAATCAACTAGCAAAAAAAACGTGAACAACAGATCACGATCACAAAAGATGATTGCAACCATTCAAAGTTCACAATTTGCTCAAATTATGGTAGAAATAAATCATTTTCCTTAACTTTTCGGCCTCCTTGCACCCTATTTCGCCATAGTGTACCAGTTATGGCAACTCCCATAAGGAATGCATGTAAATAGTGCGAAGTGGAACCCAAATTAAGAAATGTGTCCATAACTGGTACAGGGTTCCTATCATTGGCACACGCCGTAATAAATACAAAAAGTAGTTTTGGCTCCGTTTTTATATTTTTCCTGTAAAGTATGAAAACTAATCAATCATTTGACTTATTGTTTACATTCGTCGGTCTTCTTCTTATTTTTGTAGAAATAGTTTTTCTTAGGTGGTGCGATAACTGGTACAGGCACCCTATATCCTTATTTCAATTGTTAATCCTTATTTCAAATGTTATATCCTTAATTCAATTGTTTATAAATAAAAAACACTAGTCAGTTGATTTAGTTTTGAATCTAGTTTTAAAGTACATATTTGATATTTCAAAACAATCCATTCCTTTTTCTATCGTGCTCCAAAACATTGAACAGCATCTGTGGGATTAAATTACCATTCGCATCCCTATCCACTTAACCACTCATCAGAGTTGTATTGTGCGTCTACGATTTCAACCGGATGTAACGGTCCGTAAAATCTGCACAAATGCTTGACCGAGTGGTTGTTGTTCGATTACGAACACAGAAGTAAGGTAATCTGTCAACAACATTCTCGATTCCGAAGTGCGAGATCAACAATGATATTAACATTCATTCCCAGTTGATTGAGCGATCAAGCACAGAGCAACAGGCGTAACACTTCCACACAGAAAAAAGGAGTCAAAACAATTGCCACAAAAACATACCCACACCCAATGATAATCATGTTGCGTTTGGCTGAACGGTCACTAGATGGCAGTTTTGATCAAACGTCAAACAGGAGTCCTGTTACAGGACTGTGAGGAGCCAATTTATAAATCGATCGTTAAAAATTTGATCGATGGAGAGAAAAAAAGTAGAAACGTCTGTTTGTCTGTGGATCAAGTATCACAACGCCAAGCAGATTCGAAAACGCCTTATATTTTCAATTAAGCGGAAAATTATTGACACTTACGATTAGCACGCTGCTGCGGAACATCTTCGGGGTTCTCCTCGTCTCAGGGTCTTCGCCGGTGTGCGATGGGAGGTGGCGTCTACTCGGTGACGCGACACACTGAACTGACCTGGACTGGAATGCAAGCAAACAAGTCGTTAGGAAATTCCTACACGGGTTTTGTTATTTCTTGTTCTATGGAAGGACTATAGTTCGATCTTGGTGCTTATCACAGGTCAGAATTGCCGCCATCATAGGGAAAAAAAATGGAACAAGGATTAGCTTCTACCTGTTCGGACTCTCCGAGGACGAGCCGCTCGTGGCGTTAAGTGGATGTGGAGATAAATCCTTCCGATATTGTTGTTCGCAGGATCCATTAGCAAAGTTAGCCGCACGAAGGAAAGATATGACGCTGGAAAGACGATGACTCAATTTATAAGTAATACTGCAAAGTGAAGGCAAATGGAGTTTTTGAATTTATGGAAGTTTTTCAAATTTTATTTGAATAAACATCTTTTTCTAGTGAAAGGAGAACAATAATATTATCAGAGACATTACAGGCCTAAAACCTAAAACAATGTTCGTGAAAATTAATCGTCCAGTTGTCCATCACCTGGTGGACATGTTGCACGACACGCTGCGTTGTGCATAAACGTTAACAGAAGGCGCTTGTGTAAAATGTCAAAGGCAAAGAAAAACGATGCGAGAGCCTCTAGTTGTGAAATTCAATGATCGGTAAAGTGAGATCGATGGAAATTTATGACAGTGTTACGTCTGTTTGTCTGTGCAATTAAGCACAAACAAAAGACGTCTTACTCTATTCAATTCCTATTGTTCGCCTTTTTTAATATTCTGTAGTTCGCAAATCGTTTGCTCACGGCAGTCTCACAGGTTTTTTAACATTAACATTGGGCGATAATGATCTTGCGACGATGATTTTAATCGCAAATTGCCCTAAGTGATAGTATGTTTGTCTATACTGCCCATAATCGCATAGTTGACGTAAGCGCCACTGTAGTTTTCAACACACTTTTGATTAGATCTTGTGCTCTATTGAATAAAACTAGTCACAGTTATGCACATTTGATAATTATTAGCTTGTGAGTGCTGTCATTGTCAATGGTGGTTACGTCAACTATGCGATTATGGGCAGTATAAAATAAACCTTTGTAACCGCGGGTCCCATATTTGTTCCTTGTTGGCTTCTCCACAAGTTTCCCTACCATTAAACCCACCTGCCAGTGAGCTCCTAACGCCTGAATCCGACCCTGGAAAAACAGACCTGACAGCCTCACTGGTGGCTGCATCCTTAGCTGTCAGGCAAAATGTGCACACACTGAAAGGCAGCTTGCAGTTGAAATTACTATTCTGAGGGTCAACTTAAATGCACAACGCCACTTGATTTGTGCAGACTGATTTTCGTTTCATCTCAACAGATTTATGTTTTCAATTCTACCATGGACCCGATTTACAATTAAAAAAAGTGTTTGTTGGCAGCCGGATTCGAACCAAGAACCATGAGATCACCAGGCTCGCACGCTACCACTCGGCTATCGAACCGGTTGATAAGTAAGGAAACAAAACGCACACAAGAAGCGTTTGTTGGTCGATGATCACGTTTTGCCATGGTAAATTTGAAAACATTTGTGTGCTCGTCATTACCGCAAGCTGTCTATCAGTGCAGAGCCATACACTGATAGACGGCTTGCGGTTATGACGAGCATACAAATGTTTTCAAATTTACCATGGCAAAACATGATCATCGACCAACAAACGATTCTTGAGTGCATTTTGTTCCCTTACTTATCAACCGGTTCGATAGCCGAGTGGTAGCGTGCGAGCCTGGTGATCTCAAGGTTCTTGGTTCGAATCCGGCTGCCAACAGACACTTTTTTTGATTGTAAATCGGGTCCATGGTAGAATTGAAAACATAAATCTGTTGAGATGAAACGCAAATCAGTCTGCACAAATCTAGTGGCGTTGTGCATTTAAGTTGACCCTCAGAATAGTAATTTCAACTGCAAGCCGTCTTTCAGTGTATGCTTATTGGATTATCACTCGCCCCAGTACTCGCACTCACACTCATTAACAGCGGTTTGAGCCAGGATCTCAACCTGCCGGCTGAGAGAGTTGACCTAATCTCTTCTCTGCAGAAGAGAGGGGTCGGTCTTTAAGCCGAATGGTTCGGTCTTTTTCGTGAAATTTCGGTTTTAACAAAATTTTACCTAGACTTGTTAAAACCGACCCGAAGCGAAAAGCCATCTTTCTTTTCCGCAAAACTAGCTCAGATAAAGAAGTGCGCGTCGTGAAAAAATTATAAAAGTAAATTAAGTGTAAAATTGTTGTATATAATGTGGTAATTTTGTTCTTCTTGTGTTTTTTTAGTTCTAGAAAGTCCACACTGTTAAAAAGGACGTTACAAACAAGTTAAAAATAAATCTTTATTAAAAGTAGTTCTAATAGTAAAGGCATAAGCGTAACTAGGTCATAGCTCTAGGGGGGGCCAAGGCGAAGTCGATATAGATTTTTTATACTAAAAAGAAACTTTTCACCTGAATTGCGTGATTTTTTTCCGAAATGGATTTTTCTGGAGGGGGCCAGGCCCCCCCCTGGCCACCCCTATTTACGCCAATGAGTAAAGGTAATAACGAAAACAAAACTTAGAAAAAAAAAGTGTTTAACTCTAATTGTACTACTTTTCTATAGTTCAACAAAAGAAAGTGAAAAACAATACAGCCATCTACGAAAGGTGTAACAAAGGATAAATCTAAGAAAAGGTAAACCAACTATTGTTAGAAATATGGTGTACTTGTGTGAATAGGAAACAGAAGAGAATAGTGAGAGACAATTGGCATTATTGGTGTACTAATATTTCTGGAATAGGTCCAGAACTGGGCCTTTTCTTTTCTTTTGAACGCCCGGAGACATCCTCCGGAGATTTACGGCTCTTTATAGGACGGTCGCCGATCCGCCATTTTGAATCCGTGGTACAACGAAAGCGTCATCGAGCGTCACCATTTTCAGACGCCATGCTGGAATTCCCACCTCACGCTTGATTTAGACAGCACGTGCGCGAGATTCCCGTGAAACCGGCCTGCCGCCGGTGGTGAGGCGCCCTATCAGTGGCCACCGCTTGATTCTGACCGGCCGTGCACCGAATTGCCACAGCTGGATTCAAACCGGCCGTCCGCTGGAACCCCGTCGTTCGATACCGATCGCCAGTGCCACGAGATACCTCCAGACTGGCCTGCCGCCGGTGGTGAGCCACCCTACCCGCGGCCAGCGTTTACTTTCGACCATTCGTTCGTCGAATACTGGCCAGCCGCTGGTGTCGAAACTTCAAACCAGTTGCAGAATTACCCTCCGTTCGGCCGAGCCACCGAACTTCACCGAACCGCCCCCCTGCCGGTGCCCAGACGCCCAAACCCGGTCCCCAGGCGGTGCCGACATCCTAAATCACCATCATCGGTTCCGATCCGGTCAGTAACCGGGTACCCTGTTCATCGTTCGTCGTTGGAGGGCCCTCCCACACCGCTAGCTAGCACGTGTAAAACCGCAAGTATACACCAAAATGCCAAAACTCTCTATCTAATGCGATCATAATGCCCCTGCGTGGGCGAATAAAATTAGTAATGTAAGATCAAGTTTTGTAGTTGGCCTTATTTCAGAACGCAAGCCCTACATTATTACCACATTTTTAGTTTTTCCCGTTGATCGTGCCCAGAAAGGGGTATCCAGGCCTCTATCTGCCTAGTCCGCTGGAAACAAAGATTTTCACCTTGTTTCGGATTTACCTTGTTCCAAGAAGTAGTTCGGAACTGACATTTGAATTGTAGAATCCCGCTCCTGCCTAGGTGAGTGGCAAAGGAGTGTCGTAAGTATCTGTGACGGTGCTAATCTAAATAAGCGACCCCGTGCTCGACATAAATTACCACCCACAATCTTCCCACTGAGCAGCCGAGGGGCTTACACCTTTTTGCAATTAAGTTGCAAAATAGCTTACTTTTCACACGCGAGAACAACACTATAATGTCCTATTTTTCGATACTCAAATAAGTATGCCGAAAAGTACTACTATTCGGCACACTTAAGAGTGCCGAAAAGTACCACTTTTCGGCACTTTTGTTGGTATACACTTTTGGCTAGCTTCTGTGAAATGCTCGGGGTTTGTAAGGGAATATTACACCGGGACAAGAATTCTTTGCTAGTTCTGCGTCCATTGAGCATCAGAAGAAACTTGTCTCGTTGAATTACTTCCGGAAAATCTGAATTGATCCACGAAGGTTAGTGGCATTTATTTCCAACGGCTGCCCGAAAATTTCTGACAACCAACCTGATTGAACACAGCCTACCTGATTGAAAAACATGCTCCAGCGCGCCATTGATGTTCACACGTGTATCTCTTGCAGCATGGCTGTACAGCTAGAAATGATCCAATTCAATGAAAATTTTTATAATTGCAAAAAATGTTGTATGCAACTCGTTACAAAACTCGATTTTTTCAGCACTCGTCATATTTATCCAACTCGGCAAGCCTCGTTGGATAAATGTATGACTCGTGCTGAAAAAATCATCATTTATTTCAATATTTCGAAGGCGATTTGACGCTCATAAATATCGGCTTGTTCAGCGCCCACTTTTTCAAAGAAGTCCGCTTTCTCATTGCCCTGGATCGAGCAATGTGAAGGGTCCCAAGCCAAATGAAAATGGTATCAATACTTGATGTATCCAGGCTTGAAGTTGGATTAGTGTTGCTTTAATTCTTATCAATCAATCTCAGAAAGTGGAGCGCTCTATTTTACTGAAAAGCGATAACAATCGGGTGGACTGACTTGCAGTAGTCATTGAGGTGGCGCGATTATTCACAATCTTGCCATTATCTATGGCATAACGCTAACTGATGGCATCTTATTGTTCGGAAGGTATCGATTAAGCTTTCACAACATTCTTTGACTGTTTTGGTCATTCGTCACCCATGAAGCGTGTTTACGTTCCCAGGCCTGAAAAAATATGCTACCGATTCATGTTAACACGCTGTTTTTTTTACAATCTGTTCCGTAAGTCTTGTCGCACAGTCACATCTGTTTTCAATCTGCAATGCAGAGGGTATCGGCTTGCCATAAGATAGAACGAACCGATAAGCAGTAAAAATTTCCGATCATAGAGTCCATTTCTCCTGAGTTACTGACAAAACATACTTCACTAGGCATAATTAACAAAGACCAAAATAAACATTTTGCTTCTCTTTGTCACATTCGTTATTCTAGATTTCTCTCTCTCTCTCTCTCTCTCTGGATGCATTTCAACTTTCACCTAGAAATTTACGACCAAGACCAAGTGCAGAATTCCACAGACGACGAGTCCTTGAGAACGGAAACCGCTTCCAGCATTCTTTGCTCGTTCCGCTCAAGAGCACGGATTAGCCGTACTTACAGGCGGATTAAAGTCTCATCTCAAGAATATGAGGTGCTCGCTCATCGGAGGCAAATCCCTTGCCACATGCGTATATTGCTTTCGGGGGGAACCGGTGTAAAATGCGGCATGAATCATAAGCATATGACATATATGTATACTGTTAGATCCTCCTTTTGCACTTTAGAGCCAAACCATACACGTCGCATCAGCGAGCTGTTTCCAGCGTGGTGCAATAGGAAGGTTAAGCAGATTTCAAAGCTAAAATCGAGCATTTATTCAAAGCATGCATTTTACCTCGATCACTTGTTTCTGCGTCGGTGAAAATTTGTCACGCTATTGCATGTTTTCTGTTCCTTTGTTTCTTCATTCGGCAACCAATTCTGGATGCATTTGTTTCCAGATTTGCCCCGCTTGCGCCGTATGCCCCCTAACCTCATTAGACCGCTCGCTAGCATGTGCGCAAATTTCAAACTTTAACGATCAGCACTCCGCAGCAGTAGGACTCCTGCTGCGTTTTGCGGATGCTTCATAGGGTTCATATTTTGTCGATGTCGTCTTCGTCTAAAGTCGGAGACCACCTTCGAAGAAAATCCTTTTCCAGAAAGCGAGGTGTGGTTCCCAGTGGGCCCGATCACGCTCCGTTCGGACTTGACATTTACGGTCAGTTTTTACGGGGCTTACCCGAATTGTTTGGAGTTTTAGGGGTCACATCATGTCCATCTGCTTGGGAATTGACTTGGAAATAGGGAATCACCCAAAGTTTGCCGACTTCTTTTATCTTGTCGTATGGCGTGACACTGGCCAACTGGTACACTGGAAGAAATCTGCTGCCCAAAGGCGAATAATTCACTATTCGTATGTTATACATTTGATGGATCTTTGACCGAAAATTGCAAGCTAAACTGAATGCAAATATACAACCTGTTGAGACGAACAGCATGTTGAAGAAATTCTTTCATATCTTCATATCAAACCTCACATTTTCTCCCAGTGTAACCGTATGGGGGTTCCATTAAATACTGTTCGAGTACGGATCGCCGCACACAGGCGTAAATGGGCCAAATTCCTGGCCATAAGTCGAAAAAAAAAATTTTTCAGGGTTTTCCAGAGTCTAGTATTTTTTAAAGATAAATGAAGTAATGCTTCATCATGTGGCAATCAATAAAATACTTTGGGATGCATATTTTTTTAAGAATAAATGCCGAAATTTGACGATTTTCTATACTGTTTTTTTTTTATTTGCATCATAACTCATCGGAACAACTTCAATTATCGAAATAATGACAATTTGAAAAAAATAAATGAGTATGTAACACAGTTCTCCTGATAAGGGTGTATCATTTAAACAAAAAAACTTCACCTGGTTTCATTTATTTTGCTCTCTTACAGAAGAGTTTTCAAAATCATGTTTTTTGTCAATTTTGAACCATTTTCAGCATTCAAAAAGTTTTCAGATTCTGCAGCATTCCGCGATCTGGATAAAATTACAATAAAATATAAGGCATATCCTTTGTGAATCGCAAGAAAACGGGTACCAGAAAGTACCAGACGAAAAAATAAATCATTTTGAAATTTACACCATTTTGACTTGTTTTAGTTACAATTTATGTTTAATTTTGATATAACAACTTCGTTTCGACTACTTTTTCAATGAACGGCCACTTATTCTCGGTAGATAGATCATAGCAGAATACAAATCTGGTCTTCTATCTCTTAACAAAATGTGTCAAATGGAATTAATTTAGTAAATTTGGGCAGAAATCTCCATACACCGATAAACGCCTAAATGTATGCAATGCAGTAGTAATCTAATGTAGCTAGAACTGTTGTGTTCAAAATTTGTTATAAAAAAAATCAAAAACAACTCAAATAAAGAGCTCACTATTTGTAGCATGTAATCATATGTTGATGCACCGTTAAGAAAATATTTTCAGATAAATATTGTTTTTAAAGGTAAACTCATAGAGTTTTTCACTCAGTACTCCACGAACTTACTTTTATGTATAAAGTTGTGTTAAAATGCCATGTTTTAATAGAAAAATTCAAACTGATATATTCCACACGGCTTCTATCATCATGTTCAAACTCCTAAAATATCAATCCATGATAAATTTTCGAGTTTTGATGTGTTTTTCAGGGCACTATAAAAGTTACCCCAAAATGAAAATGTGATTCCCGAAATATCTAGAAAAATGTACAACATTTAAACTGAGTTTAAGGGGCCGTTCAAAAATAACGGCCCATATTCCCAAAAATTGTGAAGATAGAACAATTGCTCAACAAGTTTCCCAACTATGACACTCCTTACAACTTTGCTGAAGACTTAAACACGTTATCTACACTTATAAAAGAATTAAATTTCTCTCACACTTCTAGGAGAATTTCTATGACACGAGGTGGCCCTTGTTTCCAAACAATATTTTTCATGGAAATACATATAATTATTTTTCAGTTCTCTGTTGTCAAATAAAAATGTTCGACGCTTCAAACGATTTTTGGGGGTGAAAATAAACGTTGTCCTTGGAGAGGTTATAAGAAATCATGTCTAGCCTTTAAGTGGATTAATATGGCTATTTATAATCCAAAATGCTTCCTCAATATCTAAATTCACAATTTTATCGCTAGTACATACATAATACACCATAAAAACGTGTTAAAACTTTTTGGCCATGAATTGGACCCTGTTACTCCAGTGTGCGCCGAGTAACACTCCGGCAGCAATGATTGATGATTGATAGTCTCCGGCTGTCGCGTGAAAGTGCCGTGTGCCGTGTCGTGTCGTCTTCATGTTTTTGTCTATTTAGGTTTGTTGGCTGGGAATTCCTTCTTGAAATCGATTAAGCCACACTACATTACTGGAACACTGGCGGCCTGCGTGATTTTGCTCATCAGTTTGGGGAAATACCTGCGAGTCAATCCACATGCGTGAAACGGCTTGCGTATGATTCCTTGATTAGGAGTCAACGAGATTAGTCAATTATAGCTATCGTAATAATGAGGTGGGCTAAAAGTACTTCGAAATTGTATAATTGTTCAAAAATAGGAAGGCGCACTACACTAATTTATCATTTGGTAGGTGATAAGAAGTAAATCAAACAATAAAAATCAGAATATGTTACGTCATTTGCAATGTTTACGTGTTTACGAACTTATCTAGAAATAAACATGATGAAATGACGAGCTTGGTGGTCTAGTGGCTAAAGCTTTTGATTCGTATGCAGAAGGTCATGGGTTCAATCCCTGGCCCGTCTCTTTCCTTCTACATTGTATCTTTCTATCGACATTCTCTCTCTCTCTTCTCTACATATACAACTCATGTATATTCATTCCAAATGTTCATAGCCATCGCTAGAACCAGAAACGAATTGAAAAAAGTCGTTTCCTTTCCTTCCAACTTCCACAGCACAGCCTGCAAGTTTTGCAACCAAAGCGAACTGTGCCGCTTGACCATCATATTCGCCACACAACAGACGCGCCAATTATATTGGCTGTAGAATACAGGGCAATCGCCTGGTTTATCTGATGTTTTTTTTATGCTTATTCACTTAACCTAATTTACAGCTCTTTTGTCCACTAGGGCACTACGTGAGCGATTCCAATTGGACTTGTACAACGCCTTTGCACTTTGTACAACGCCTACATGTATTCTATTCTAATTTAACTATATCGAACTGGTGCCTTGTGCTGCTTCAACTTTTCTACCCTGTCCACGGTAGAATGATGAGCACGATGATGCTGATGTTTGGCTGCTGTTCCTTTTCCAGTCCGATTGGGGGGTCCATTATGAGTTGCGGTTTGCCGATATCCAAATTCCGGGTCCGTTGGAGCTATTATGCTCCGAAGAGGGTCAGGTGGAAGCTGCTCTCGGGGGGAAGAGCAACTGACGAAAAACTGCAAGTGCCGGGGCTGGGTTCGAACCCATGACCATCCGCTTATGAAGCGAACGTGTGGACCACTGCGCCACGGGCCCCGATATCTATCTGATTTTTTGTATGGGAAAATCGAAAAATTGTCAAATATTGAGGGAGGGGGTAGCAAAACCATGCTTGCACCCCCCTAAGTTGGCGCTTATGCCACACAATCTATCACCTAACGAACACTATAAATAATCCCCTATCCATGGATCACATCACCGACCCAACGGTGACTCCCAGATCTCCCATCCTTTCCGCCTAACAAATACCCCAGTCCGTGCGAGTTGTGGGGACGCAGAGGTGCTCTCGGTCTTTAGTAGCAACGTAGCAACAACCAGTACACTCTAACATTCCTTTCCCTTCCCAGCTGACTATAAGGACTTAGTCGACGCCGTTATTGATCAAAAATGCATAAGCTGCTAAAATTGCACTTTGAGAATAAGTGGAATGTTCCAGTCCCTTATTCAGTTGGATCTCAGTGTAATTGATACCAGTTCAGATCAATCACGGAGGAGCAGCCATTGACATGTATAGTCAGAATTGGTCGTTTTTTTGATCGTATCTTTATTTAGAAATAAACACGAAGAAATGTAATTGAGTAATCGTTTTGATTCATAGGGACATTGCATTTATTTAGAAACCTAACTGATACTAAGCCAATCTTCAGTTCTGATAACTTTTAAACTTCAAAATACCCCTTTTCCTTTTAATCTTCTGTTTGTTTTCCTTTATTTCTTGTTATTTCCTGTCCATTTTGCAATTTCCTTGCCCCTTTTTATTATAGTGTTTTTTTTTCCTTTTACTGAAAATTGTAAATTTCATTACAACTGTTCGCACAATTCAGAAAATATTCGTGACATAGGGGAACGTACGTATTCTCGCAGTTTTGTTCTCTTCGTCATGAAGGGTTTTTTTTGAATCTTGTTAACTCAGAATTGGCCTTAAATCCTTCCCAACCAAGTTGAGTTATATACCCAAATTTCAGGCAATTTGGCCCACAAAAAGCCCCCATGACGTGGAGAACAAACCTGCTGATATCCTTAGTCACCCTAATAGATTTATCTCAAATTCTTCTTCATTTTTAGAAATCTATGAGCGCTGAAAATTAGGAGAATTTTAGATGCAATAAAATAATAGGCTACATTTTGATTTTCGAATCAAACTAATAAAGTGTCTTTGAAGTTAGTCTAACACACAGTTTGGGGAAATATTGAATTTAATACAGATATATGTGACTAATATTGGCTGTAAAACATGTCAACTCATCATTCAATAAGACTTGAGCCAGGTGATGGTCATTTTCCACAAATTATTTTAAGTTTAAAGCGTTATTTTGAACGAATAAAAATGGTCCTCAAGTTGTAAGATTTGTAGTAATGAGCTAAATTTTTGTATGGCGAGATGATGAATTCTCCGTGTCTGCAATGATGCAAATAGTGTGGATATTACGATTCCTTGGCTAATTTTATGCTGTTTGAGTAAAACTTTGGGTAACCGTGCTTCTTCATTTCTTGGAGAATTTCTTTCCTTCGGTGATTCCTTTGGAAAATTCTTTAGGAATTCCTCCAGCGATTTCCTAGAAAATTCTGTCTGTTATTCCTTTGGGAATTTTTCCAGATTTTTTTTATTAATTGTTTCAATCATTTCTTTGTGAATTTCTTTGTAATTTATTTGTGATTTTTCAGACAATTCCTTTGTAAAATCTTTAGGTAATGCCTTCGGTAATTTATACGGCAATAATTGGAAATTTCTTCGTCAATTTCTAAGGAATTCTCTAAGCATTTTTTTTTTATTTCTTCCAAAAATTCATCTAAGGTACCTTTTAATCATTTTTTGAAAAGAAACTTTTTTTTTTGTTCTCAATACTTCCATTTGCTTTAACTCTTAAAACTGTTCAAATGAAATAGCCATGTCAAATCGAAACGTGTTAACTTAGCATTGACATTGGTACATTCGAATAGGCAATCAGATGCACTCTTGCCGACCTCATTGTTCCGCATGTGGAGGATCGTCAATAAGTGTTGTTTTTCGTTGATTTCAAAAATAACAGAGGACCGATGCGAGGAGAAAAAAAACAGGCTCAACCGAACAACAGGTTAATTAGTACAAACGCGGTTTCTTGTGTTGTTCCATTTCATAATATTTGTCGTCTGCCTGTGCGCTGTGCACATGATTGCAATCACGGCGTTGTTAAAATAATCTGTTAGAATTCAGATAATAATTGGACATGCCTCCAAACAAAGTGTAAAAGTGGAAACTCCACATTATCTCAATGTTGTGTGAGGTTGTAAGAAAGAGGATTCACTAGCAATTCTTTTCATCACGTTCAACGACTAAAACCGATTCAATACAGAAACCCCAGCACTTCGAAAGCCTTGTTTGCTGACCAAACAGCTCCAAGTGCATTGCACTCTTGAAGACTCAAGAAGTCTGTTAACTATCCTCGGGCTACTATTCTTGAAATTCTAGCCTCTTCTAAATCTGTGTTCCTAAACTACCGCGCGAAGTAAAACGATACCTACCATCAAGAAGAGCGCTGCGCACCTTTCCTGTATATTGCATTGACAGTGTGGAAGGATATGTGCCTATGTGCATTGCTGAGATGCATCGGAAACATCGTGTGGAAGAAGCCAATTCAAACAAACAGCAACCACTACTGTGTAGACGTCGACGTTTGTTGCGAAAATAAAAAGGCGCGACACCTTTTCGTCACCCGGGGATTTGGGCCGGTAGGGTGGCTCAAAAACTAGTTATTTGATTTCAAGCCCAATTCTAGGTTTCTTAAAACAATGGAATATTTGGCTTGAATTAGTTGGCAGCAAACTGTTAAAGTTTTCACTTGCACTAAACTTATGAGCTCGTTCCATTTTATTTTTTTTTTACTTTTTCATCTTTTGTAACTCATTTTTTATTACTTTCATAATTCTGAGTTTTTATTGCTTTTACCCTATTTAACCGATTTAAACATGTCTTATTATTTCTTCTTTAATTCCTAATCCTATTCTTATTTATGTACCTTATGTCGTTCCTATTGCTGTTGTTATTGTTATTGTCGTTCCTATTGCTGTTGTTTTTCCTATTTTTATGTTTATGTATAGTTCTGAGCTTCCATGCTTTCTGGGACACCCTTCAAGAAATACTCTGTAAATCTTTTCCAAGTCCCTCATAAACCCCCCTCCCCAGCACACAAGAGCAAGAAACAGAAGGGCGGATGATGATAGGAAGCACAAGTGCCTACTGTTAAAATATTTACACCCATTCATATCGGAGCTTTTCTCCTCGATCGCTTACCTGTGGCCCAGTCACACACAGCAAGTGTAGTGCAGTCAATGGTTGCCACCACTTGAAGACATTATGTAAGATGCAGGCCAAAACCGAGTACGGGCAACGTGCTGTATGAAAGACGGTAAAAACAAAAAAAAACGCATCTTGCGTTCCACCTCAGACGATTGGCATCAAGGTACTCATTCTACTGGGCCTTTCCGGGAGATAAAGAGGATCATCCCCCGCGGCGGCGGTCTGGGTGCATCGAAAGAGAAGGGAAAGCAATTAGCCTTCTTCGGTAGAGCTGATTACCACCTACGTAGTTATTGCTCTTGTCTTAACTGCCGTGGCGGCATGTGATTTCTGATGGTGATGATCTTGAGCGGCGTTCATTGGGATTTGATAAAAATCTGAAAAGCAATTCCCAGAACATTTGCAAAACCATAAATACATGTGACTCAGCTTTTTTGCATTTTTTGTTGATCCTGAAAATCTAATTAACGCCATTTGACGTAGAACGAAAACTACCAAAAATTCAAATTATAGCCAGGCACAGTGCTAAATTTGGTATTTCTTAAGGCGTAAATGTTTACGATCCTTGACTTTGACTTTGGTGGTGACATTATGCAAATCACTAAATTCCCATATACTACTTCGAATGGCACCATACGTCGTGATAATCAGTTTGATGGATTGGTCTTTATTCTTCTTCTCTACATATTGAAGGAGTCAATCGAGTATTTTAACAAACTAAACGATTTGGTCAGTAGGTAGGGTATTGTACCATTTGGGCAGGTGTACCTATTTTAGGCACTTGCCGCTATAACTAAGCCAATCGAAAACCAATTGATTTGAATTTTTGTACAGAGTTAGATACTGTACGTGCCCAACTCTGAACAAAAATTCAAATCAATCGGTTGTAAATTGACTTAGTTATAGCGGCAAGTTCCCAAAATAGATACACCTGCCCAAATGGTACAAGACCCTAATATGGAGAAACTTGTATCCTAATTAGAATCTTAGTTTCTACATATTTAAACAATATTAGGATAAAGGTACACAACTTCTATGAACATGATTGTGAGCATAGATTACCATCAACTGTACCTTTGAATGCCCTAAGCTTTTCAAAGCCAATAACGACGCCTGCTACGTCCTTATGACCATCGCGAAAGGGAAGGAATATTAGTACAACATCCGTTGTTATCAGAGAATAAACCTTTGGTATGTAGATAGCTCTGCATCTTAATAGCTAAGGTGGAAGGATTTTTTGTTAGTGGGAAAGAATGGAGAATTACTTCTGAAATAGTCCCTCATTTGAATTAAATCCATGTTCTTTTTACATTGCTGTATATTTGATTCAAATAAATTTTATATGACATTATGTAAATGCATATCGCGCATTTATAGTCCATTGATTTTTATGCTTTTAACACATTAAGACAATTAAATCATAACGTTCAAAATTGCCAATAAATTCCACCAACTCGCTCGTTATGGGCACTTTGAAAATTTTACGTCCATATAGCTTCCAGAAAAAGGTCGAAGACGCAAATATGCCCATTTTGGAGATACTGAAAAAAAAGATGCATAAATTACCTCAAATCAACCGGTTGGAACTACTTGCCCCGAAGGCCCATCCGCGCAATCAAATCGAAACCAACGACAAACCGTCCAATCACGATTATTCTGGTTTCGTAAGTAGTTTCGAACTTGAAAATGCAGATTCTTCCAACCAGTAGGTAATTAACATAAAGCAAACGATCTGACACACATCACTCGCTGCGCTGCCGCTGCCGGTCGAGCGGCATCCGTTTCTAGTGGCCACTTCTTTGCCGGGATGTCTTTCCATAACCGAAATTAACAATCGAGGACGTCAACGCGAGACTGCGTGACGTCCAGTCGTCAGTCCACCACCGTCGCCAATCTCGTCGTAATATGCGCGCTCTATTTGATAAACAGCACAATACCTCTTCACTGTTCGAAGACCCCGCGCACTGATGTTTACTTTTCCATTCCTTTCTCCTCCCAACTCTGCAGATGAATATCAGTCAGCAAGAATATGAAACCAAATATCGAGAGTACCTGGAACGAGTCAATCGACGCAACAGCCTCCGGCGACTGCTGAACCACCAACAACGGCAGCCGGAACACTTTGAGACTGACGAGTACGACTATGCGGATGAGGCTGGGCTTTCGGAGCAGCGCTTTCTCTACAGTTTCGCGAATTCAGGTGAGGATTCTCATTTATGTATCTAAGTAATAGACATAAATACTGACAAAAAAATGGACCCGTATCCAAAATGTTACAACCTCAATGCTAACACAATTATTCCTGCCTCTGTCTCTATCCGCAACCAGATACATACATCGTTTTTTAAGTTTCTAACCATTTTTTCAGCTGCTCATCAAAGGAGGACGACAAGGGATTCAGTTAGAAATCTCTACAGTGATTTGAATAGTAATCAGGAATATATCGAAGGATCCCTTAAGAGATTTTTCAAAAATTCCCTCTGAAAATCTCTTGCAGAAATTCCTCACATGTTTTGGCAATTTCATCTTGTGTTACCCAATGAAGTTCTGCAAGGGTTCCTACAGAAACTCATGTTCTTCTCTACTTGGCGTAACGTCCCATTGGGACAAAGCCTGCTCAGTGTTGCATGAACGAGCAGTTGCATGAACGTGAATGTAGCTTCGCAATCTTCATTTTCTTTGACTTCCTTGGGTATAGAACTTCTGTAAAGACAGCAATGGGAATGGGAGCCATCACTGAATAGTGAATATCCTCGTCATCCAAACGACGAGGTTCTGGAGAATAAAGTCCTGGAAGCTGAAGCGATTGATAACTCGAAGCCGCAGACCTATGTACTTTTGCATAGGATGATGATCAACAAGAAACATTAACACCTAACCATTGTTTTTGTCAACGGTTAGAGCTGTGTTGTGTAGCGCAGTCGAGAATCGTTTTAGTGGATGAAGGCGTTGCACCGAATTCGGAGTTTCAAATGAATTGATAATATAATGTGCGGCACACACGAAAGAAATTCCAAGTCCAAGGGATTCGAAGAAATTGCTATTATGAAAAGTTCCTGGGCTGATCGGGGATGGAATCCGTCACCTTGAAAATGGTCATTCTGAATACCCATACGCATACCGCATCGGCAATATGGGCCCTTCAATGAGATTATAGATAGAAAAGTTCCTTAAGGAGTTTATCCAGGAGCTTCTGTGAACCACTTGAGATCTTTTTCCAGAAATTTCTCTGGATGTTCCGATTCCTCCGAAGTAATTTAAAAGGTACCCTAAAAATTCCTGTAGGAGTTTTCAAAACTTTTCGGAAGCTTTTGCACGGAGTTCCGCCATCGTTTCATTCACATTTTTTTTTCTCAAGAAGTTTATAAAAAATTTTCAAAGGCAACAGAAATAACTACAAAAGCACGCTTTAATATTTGAAATTGATCAAGCGGTTAAAAAGTTATCGAGCCTCAAAGTTATTTTATTTTTTTGTAAAAAGAAGAAAAAATAAATTAAATATTTTAAAATTCATATTTTACGTGACTATAGAAAAAATATGTTCCACATGTTTATTCAAAATTCATTTGAATATCGGATGAAAACTGAAAAAAATATGACACTTGAAATGAAAACATCTTTTTATTACTCGAAAATTCAAATTTGAGGCGATTGCGCCACCTCTAAACCTTAATATTGTTGGCTCAAACTCAGAGGCTTCCTTTTTATGTGATTTGAATTTTGGCTTACGAATTCCAGGCTTCAACAACTTTTCAAAAATGAGTCGCAACCTAGTGTTCATCTAGAAATTCCTCAAAGTACCTATCTTTGTACCTACCCAAGTAACAATGATAGTTGAACAACTGCTTACTCAGCTAAAATATGTAAAATTAAGCTCAGAAGCGGTTTATTCAGCCAGTGTACAGCATTATTGTTTATTGGGTAGTGCATAGGGACAGTCCATTAGCCACGTGGTAATTTTTTGAAAGATTTCGACCCCCCAATACGTGGTGGTCTTTTGTTCATACAAAAAATATGTATAAACCGTGATCTTTGAACACTCCCTTTAAGGAGCTCACATAAAAAGGACTTCAGAAATTCATGATTGAATCACTGGGAGGATTCCCAAAGAAATCCCTAGTGAAATTTCCAAAGGGATTCCTTAAATATTTCTCGATAAATTTCCACAGGAATCCTTGGAGGAGGAATTCCTGAAGACATAATGAATACATGGGTAAATTTCTGAAGAAATCCCAGAAGGAATCACTGTAGCAAAAATCCCTAATAACATTCTCGAATAAATCCTTGAAAAAGAATCCCAGGACAAACCCTGAGGCAATTCCCTGTAAGAATTTCCGTGAGGAATCCCCATAGTAATAGCTAGAGAAATTGTCAGAGAAATCCTTCGTGTGAGTCCCTATCTAGCCTGAATATCACTTGCAATCTCTTCATAATCGTGCCTGAAGTTACTTTGTACACTATCACAACGTGGTGATGAAATTCGAAACCCGGTAGTGCACGTAATCCTGAACAGTTTTGCCTTCCTATCAGGCTTGAAATTCGTGCAATATCTCGCCAAATTCGTAACGGAAGTATTTAAGTATGTACATTACTGCCATGTGACATGCAGAACTGCAAGTACTCATAGTCCTGGACAACTTTGCCGAAAATCGTTCCTTCCTATCTGGCTTTAATATCGTGCTATACCTCCCCAAAGTCATATCAGAATAAGCGATGTACACAAGCGCCACGTGATGGTGAAATTCGGAACTATGCTCTTCATCACATGGAAGTACTCATAGTCCTGAACCACTTTGCCGAAGATTGTACCTTCCTTTCTGGCTTCAATCTCGTGATACGTATGTTGGGCAGAAAAATGAACATCCCTGAATATTGAATTTGATTGTATTTGAATTGTAATTGAAATAAAGGCAGATTGCCCTGGCTGTTGAGATGGTCGGTCAAATAAAGTTTATCAGTAAATCGTTCATTTTTGCAATGCGGTGCCGAAAGAGTTATAAAATCGTGGTAGTTTTGGCTTGAGTGTCCTGGAAGTTAACATGTATATCTCACCAAAGTCGTACTGGATTTAAATATCTACACTTGCGCCACGTGGTGGTAAAATTCGGAACTATGGTCTTCATAACCTAGAAGTACTCGTAGTCCTGAACAACTTTGCAGACAATCGTACCTTTCCATCTGGCTTCAATCTTGTGATATATCTCACCAAATTTGTACCGAAAGTCACTATGTGCACTAGCGCCACGTAGTGGTAAAATTCGGAACTATGCTCTTCATGACCTAGAAGTACTCGTAGTCCTGAACAACTTTGCCGAAGATCGTATCTTCCTATCTGGCTTAAATCTCTTGCTGTATCCCACCAAAGTCGTAGTAACAATGTACACTAGCGCCATGTGGTGGCGAAATTCGAAGCTATGAAATCCATTACCAGGAAGTGGTTGCTGTTCTGAACAACTTTGCCGAAGACAGCATGTTGCTATCTTGTCGAGGTTCCGAGAGAACCCGCTAGACATGGTACTCATAACCATTCTGGGAACAAAACGGAACCGGAAGAAGTTGAAAATGTGGAACTAATGTATTTGCCTGGTTCTCACCGAAAGCTGCATGAAACTCAAATCGGCTTTCATTACACTTTTCTAGGATAGTGTAGGGTTCCGATAACGCAAAAAGATTGAAGTTTTATTCACTCACTTCTGAGATACGGATGTGTAAAAAAAAAATAGTTCAACTATTTTTTTTGCCTGTCGTTACAAAAACCCTATTGGTATAAGCAGCGTTAAATTATATTTTTAAGAACCAAAAAAAAAGTAGAAGCGCTGAAATAATAATTGCTGTTGTTACCTCGCAAAAAAAAACTCTGGCCTCTGTTTATGGAAGCCATAACCACAGACAAACAGATGTAACAGCTTGAGCTTGATTGGCCGCCCGTGGATGCTACTCCAGTATCGCCAGACCAGCTACACTCACACAAGGAACCAATGAGATATCTGCCGGGGATCACTGTCCATGATCGCATAGTTGACGTAACCACATTGACAATGTCAACATTCCCAAGCTAATATCTATCGCATGTACATAATTGTGACCAGTTTTATTGACGGTTTCCCCCCTTATCGAACGCGATGATTTGAATCCGTCGCGGATGAAACCGTCGCCAGAGTCGTCGCAGCCAGGGAGGGTGCAGGCACGTCAAACTCGAACAAACTACAGCTACCTTACATGCATCGAGCGGGCCTTCCCAAACAACACAATGCGATTTCGCGGGCCATCCCCATCGACAAAACAAACCGATTTCCAAGCAGGATTCGACCAGGCTTCTGGTCGCGTTGCCAGTCACACTAACACACTCACAAAAGATGAGCAGTAGGCCTACCTTGCCGCATGCGGGTCCCCTGGTCGCAGCCAATCAGCAGGCGGGAGTCTGACGTTTCTCCGATCTCACTAACACAAACTGCAGCAGAGGTGGTGCTTGATTCGTTGCGATGATTCAGAAATGCCCACTGGAAATTGGCAGCGCGTTTTGTTATGAAAGCAACATACAATATTCAACAGAGCACAAGATCTAATCACTAGATAGATCACTTTCCATTTAATCATTGTTAAAATTTTAAAAGTGTGTTGAAAACTACAGTGGCACTTACGGCAACTATGCGAATATGGGCAGTTCAGTGTGTGAGCGTTGATGATCTTCTATTGCTATAGGAAACAATGACGCCTCTGCCACGTCAGGTTGCTGGTCAATGTGGGGAAGAGAAAGGAAGTGATGATTGCAATCCACTAAAGGCCAGAATCGCAGTCTAGTGGGACAAAATTAATTACTCCAAAATGAAGCATTTCCGGCACATGGTGTCTTCGACAAAATTTTATTAAATGATCATGAGCATTAATTGGCAAGAATTTGGAAGTTCGCAGTTTATCCGTATATCTAACTTTTTAGTTTTACGTCCTAGATTTTGAGTCTTTGGCAAAGTTGTTCATTTTGGACAAAATAAACAACTCTTGTACGTCAAAATTATACAGCCTATTGTTTTGGAGTTATTTTGAAAACAAATTTAAATAGTCTTAAATCAGTTTTTTGGGTTTTTTTTGGCGTTTTTACGAGAATTCATGTGAATTTAAAATATTTTCTTATGTAGATATTTTTTGGACAGAAGTTGATGGAATAAAAACTTTAAAAATTGAAGAAAAAAAAATCTTTTAAAGTGGTGAAATTTTCAGATTACATATGGTACCTCAAAAAAAACGCAAAAAATCGCAACTGAAATTTTCAGCAAATAGGGTATGTGTGCCCTCAGTAATCTCACGCACCCATATTCATTCTATTCAAAAACAAGCGATTACGGCACCGATTGATTCTGTCATTTTTGTTTTCATGGGTGCTTACTTTTAACAAAAAATACAAAAACAAGCGTCCAACTTTTTACTCGACACTCGACGAGAGATTTTTTTTCGAGAAAGTTGTTAGTTTTGACAAACTAATCAAGTCTACCATAGACGATGAAATCCCATGCCCTACTGTTTTAAGTTATTATAAGAAAAGTGTGGTACTTCCCCAGTTGACGTCTTGACTAATAATGATAATTCCAAGGGCTCGGCCTACTTGATCTGCTAAACTACCACATCTCCCTTTCTTTCGAAATTGACCATTGTTCGTTAACCGCAATCACTTCCTCCCGGTCACATCGAGAGATGGGTGTTTAGACTACAACCGCTCAAATTAAGGATTGTATATAGGCACAGAAAGTGAAACGTTGCAGAACCACTATCTCGTCTAAACGGAAAACTTCGTTTCCGAAGCAATCCTCCTTTGAGGTGAACTATGAAATCTTGTCGCCTAACTCAACGGACTGAAGCCATTCCTGAGGCAGTCCACCGTTGGGTGAACTTCATAATTTTATCGCCTAACTCAACGGATTGCATCCGTTCCTGAGGCAGTTCATCTTTGGGGTGTACTTCGTTATATTTCGCCTAACTCAACGGATTGAATCCGCTCCTGAGGCAGTTCACCATTAAGGTGAACTTGATAACCGTTTCGCCCAACTCAACGGATAGAATCCGTTCCTGGGGCAGTTCCGTGCAAAGGAACTTGTTTTTTTTTTCGGTTCTGGGAACCGAAGTTCGTTGCCAAGGTAATCACTGTTTGGCTTGATTTTTCACGTATGTCTTATCAGAGCAGGAGAGGGTTCCTTCTTGATCTTATGATGATTCTTGATCAGCTTCACTTGCAGGACTTGCACGTCCTTGCACGATCTTGAATTTTAATTGTCTTGATCTCCAAAACGGCTGAGTCGTTTGGCTGATAATCGTGCTGAAGGCTCTGCTACTCATCCAAATCAAACGGGGGTTCTTTCGTCGCCAATGTGGTACTTCCCCAGTTGACGTCTTGACTAATAATGATAATTCCAAGGGCTCGGCCTACTTGATCTGCTAAACTACCACAAAAAGCATTATGTTTTTTGTGGAGTATATGTTCAGAATAAACTACATCTATCCTAATATCTATTAATCCAAAAATACCTCGTAGGATTTCTCAAGCTTCAACCAAAAATTCATACTAGGATACTTCTAGGACTACAATTCTTCTAGGAACGCCTCCTAAGATTGTGTTTTCTTTAGAGATTTCTCTAGGTATTTTCTATGGAATTCTTTAGAGGTTTCTGCAAGAAATGCTCCACGGATTCCACAAGAGAGTCCTCCTAGTATATTTTTTTTCAGCAAATAATCCTCGATAGACTCTTCTAGCGATTTATCCTGACATTCCTATAGCAATTTCTTCGCGGATTTCTTCAATTGGTCGTGAAATCCAATCACGGTTTTATCTAGGAATTCCTCTAGCGATTACTATAAAGATTCCGCAGCGGTTATTGAAGGAAATCCTACTGGGATTAATCTAGGAATTTTTAGAGGGGTTTCTCCAGCGAATGAGCTGGGTGTAGCGACAAGTATGCTTTTCTGTTACTGGCGTCACGGAATGGGATTATTTCGGTATAAAACACTTTGATAATTGATTGATTTTGTTAGCTCAAAATACTGACAAAAATTGAGTCATCACCGCATCAATAAAAATTCCTTCACTGTGTGTACATTTCTCCCACAGACAAACAGACGTAACTCTTAGAGGAAATTCACCAAAAATTTATGCCCGGTGTCTTTTTCATGAGCACCCTGCCACCTGTTGGTAGAACCACGCGCGACAATGTCGGCCATGATGGATTTCGATTTGACGTTTGTCTGACACGCAATCTACTACACAAATTGCCTGTAATTTTCATTTGCATCATTCAGCAACGTGTTGGCAAACGTCAAAGCGATCGAACACAAGCGCCTCTAGTAGAACGATCGTGGATATCAAATGAAATTTGAATTGATCGTTAAATGCATGTGCCCAACCGTTTTGAGGAGTGTTACGTCTGTTTGTCTGTGTTTCTCCTTTTAGATGTGTACAGCAAGGACCTCCAAGTAATTTTCGAATCATTCAATTCAAAAATTAAATGTCATCATAAATTCTTCACAAATTTCTCCTAAAATTCCGCAATCCCTAGCAGATTTATATTTTCCACATCCAGATTGTAAATATGTATGTATCTCTACAGATTGTCCGACTATTCTTTGCCATTCCAACAATAAGAATTCCACCAAAGCATTCCGCGTTTGCATCAGATTTTTTCCGCCAATGTCAGGAGGTCCAAAGGTTTCTTTATAGGACCTACTCAGAAATATCTATACAATTTTCTCGGAGAATTTCTTAGTACGTTTTTTTCGAAACTTGGGCTAGAATTGTTTTATGAATTTCATAGGAAATATATCAAGTTCATAAAAAAATCAGGAACTTCTTCCAAACTTCACAAAAAAAAAAACAATGAATATAATTGTTTATAAATATATTCTTTCTAATTTGTGGTTCTATACGAAGCAAATAATTGGGCTTAAATCCATTATTAAATATAAAAATTTGCTTTAGAACTGTTTTAAACCGAATCTCTCGTCTCTCATCTCTTCCAGATCACAAGCTGAATCATCAGAATCTGCGGCGCAAACGGTCTCTGAACAACAACTACGATCTGGTCTATATCCGGTTTGATATACCAACCAGAAATGCTACCACCGGTGAGCTCACCGGCCTGAATTCACCATCCATATACAACAGTCCATCCAGCAGCCATCACCACCACCACCATCATCAGCGGCACCAGTCGGAGCTTCCACCAATCTCACCGGAGAACATCGAAGAATCATCACTAAACATAATGTTAACCAGAAGACAAAACAGCGAGCACAGCACAAATGCGAACAGTAAACATCAACAGCAATCCTCGTCGCCTGCAATTGCCCTTGTCGAGGATCATGCCCCCGCTCAGCACCGAAGGCGCGCGGGAAGAATCAAATTCAAACACAACAGCAGCGGTGTTGGAGGCAGCAGCAGCTTGGCGTCGGACGGTGGCAACACCGCCAGTCACCAGCGATCGGGAAAAAGCGTCAATTTACACATCTACCAACTGGTCGAACCCTACGAACGGCACTGGTTGACATCGAAAACGATCGCCGTGGCGGACCTTGCGCTCAACGACAAAAAATGGTTCCAATTACCGTTGGACGAGGCTGTGCGCACGTGGCTCGACGGCTCCCGCAAGAATCTCGGACTGGAAATCTACTGCGAAAATTGCTACAACAATGGGATTTTCGTTATCCATGACTCGTCGCCGTTTTTCAACAACTACGAAGAAACCCCGGTTCTGAACGTGGTCGGAAAACTGGTGCAGCGCGAAAAGCGCTCCAAGGTGCACCAGCGTTACAAACCGACCATGCGGGATTATCTCTCGCCGCCCAAACTGACCACGTGCACACCGAACAACAAACGCTGCTGCCGGCACCCTCTGCTGGTGGACCTGCGGGACATCGAAGGCTTCGAGTACATCATCCAGCCGAAGCTGTTCGATGCCGGCTTCTGCCGGGGTCGGTGCCCGTCGAAGTTCAATCCGGCCAGTCATCATGCGCTGATCCAGAGCTTGCTGCACGAACATTACAAGTACGACGTTCCGAAGCCGTGCTGCGCTCCGTCCCGGATGGATCACATCGATGTGCTGCATGCCGACCCGAAGAATCCCCAGCGGCTGAAGGTGACCACGTGGAGCAACATGCGAGTCATCGAGTGCGCTTGCTCGTGATTCTCTTGCGTTGACAACGAGGATGACCAGTAGATCGTTAGAAGACAAAAAAAATGCTTGGGGATTCGCCGGTTAAGCAAATACAGTGATGACTCGATTTTGCTAACCCTTGATATTGTGCACTCGGCATTACTAAAACTAATTTCAGTTAATGTGTTGGTGTCATTTTAGGAATTACTCTAGGGATTTCTGCAGGGATCTGTTTAGGGGTTTCTTTAGGGGGTTCCTGTAATGATTTTTCCGATTTTTCTTTTAGAATTTCTTTAGAGATTAATCTTACAATTTCTGCAGACATCTCATTTAAAGTTTCTGGTGGGATTGCTCCAGGGATCTACGGAGGATTCCACCAAAAACTCATCCAGAGATTCTTTCAAGGATTCTTCTAGGGATTCTCCAAATAATCCTTTAGTGAGTCTTCCGGGACTCCCTACAATTCCTCCTGGGATTTCTCTGGGGTTTTCTCTTGGGATTCATTCATAAAATCTACCAAGGATTCTTCCATGTTTTCCACCAGGGATTCCTCTGGGGATTTCTCCAGAGTTGTTCATAATTTTCCCAGGATTTCCACTAGTTATTTCCCCAGCGATTCTTCCAGTAATCTCTCCATGAATTCTCTATTCCTCGAGGAAATATTCCAGGTATTTTTCGAAGAACTTTCCCAAGGATTTCTCTAAAGATTCCTCTGTGAAATTCTATAATTATTCATCTAGTAGTTTCTCAAAGGATTTCTCTATGAATTGCTCTAGGGAATTCTGCTGGAATTCATCCAGAGATTCCTCCACGGGTTTTTTTCCATGGACTCCGCTAGAGATTTTTCCAGGAATTTCTCAAGGGATTTGTCTGGGAATCGCTCCAGAGATTCTCCAGTGATTTCTTCGAACGTTCTTTCAGGGATTCCTCCTGGAGTTCATTCAGGGATTTATTCACAAATTCCATCAGGGATTCCACTAGTGATCTCTTAAGGAATTGATCTATGAATTCCTCTGTAAAGTATTCCAGGAACTTATCTAATATTTTTCCGAGGGAGTGCTATAGAGATTCTTATACAGAATTATCTAGGGATCTTTCTTAGAATTTCTTCAGAGATTCCTGTAGGAGATGCCTGTCAAGGGGCTGATAAAATCTAATCATCACTGTATTTGTAACTGTTGTGCCAATAGGGAAACTTTACTATTTTACTTAACCGCGGATTTTCATGCATTTTTTTTTCTAAAAATGATCAGACCTAGTGACCAGGTTTTGCATTTATTCTGGGTTATGAACCAAAACAGTACGAACTACCAGAAAACCGATAGTATTATTTATCATCAACGACACATAGAATTTACTAGATACAAAACAGAAGAAGAAAAATATCAGCCATTAAAAGCCAAAACTCAAGCAAAAAGAAGCAACCGAAGCTATTACCGAGATCTTTCCGATATGTTTTAGAGGTTCCAGTCCCTGAACAGGACTGTTCCACATGTGCTGCAACATGCGTTGAAAGTTCCCTGAATGTATAGTATCCCTAGCCGCTAGTTCTTGCATCTGAAGTATTTATAAACTTATTTATTTTAGTAGGAAATCGTTAAGTTCTCGAAACACTCGAACACTCAGCCACCACCATGCCAAAGGATACCGATTAAAACTGGCTGACTTAGGATAATCATCTTTTTTCCGACATTACTTTATTTCGGTAGGAGGAAACCCATTGTGTTGTAAATAGAGCGAACCGACCCCGACCATTTGTACAATGTTAATTTATTGAGCCTTCCGTATTTTATAGATTGTTCTCGTATTTCCTAAGTGATCTAAGAGCGTTCATATTTATGTCCAGAAATTCTAACAAAACTATATTTTGTACCTTTTTGACGATGCAAATGAACAAAGTGAACAGAAAACTACTTATCATGTCATGCCATCCCAAGTAACAGAAACGAGAAAAAAAAATGTTTAAATAAACACTGTTTGTAGGTCTAGACAAAATCTGGAAAAAAAAGAGAAATAATGCTTTTTGCTTTGATTTGTGTCCGAACTGAATACCATTAACCCCCCGCATAATCACGAACTGTTAATGTAACGTATCTCATACTGTGGATGACCATAAGCAATTGTCTTTTAACCAATTCCCAGACTGTCCGAGATAACAGTAAGATAACCATTCTATGTATAGATTTGCCAGTTTGAGAAATGGTAAGCCGGCAATTTACAGTATGTAGAATAGGCGGTTAAGATTGGTTACCATAAAAAATCGCTCGTTTTCTCGAACAAATTTTTCGCAATACAGTAAAGGATACGGTCAATATATTATCCAGTTTTTCGTACAATTCATTGCATAGCATATGTTTAGAGAACAGTTGAACCATAAATTTGGGAGAAAAGTGAATAATGTATGTGATACTGGTGATTTATGGTTATTCACTGTAGAATACCAGTAAACCGTATTGTACATATTTAGTTATGTAGACTATTTTGTACTGTTTTTTTTGTATTAATTGTAAGAGAAAAAAGGGAACAAATTAAATAAGAATCAATGAAACAAGTGAATACGTCTAGAAATATTTTACTTCAAGTACAATAACTCTAAAAAAAATCTATGGCATATTTTAATTTCTCGACTCCACCACCCCTCACCATTTAGAACAGGGCTGGCCAACGTACGGCCCTCTCTCTCCCCGTCAGAGTGTGTCGTACTGGATGGATATTTCACCTGATTGCAGTCATTAAACACTATTCTAATGTAATTTAAAAACACCTCCGACTTCCGCTGAATAAACCGTTCCTAGATCCGGATGTATGGGCTGGCTGCTGCTACTTGAGCCGATCATTTTTTCAAATCGCGATATGTACTGATATGCACTTCGTTCGTTTACCTCATTCATGGATCCCTCTTCGGAGCTTGAAAGCCAGTTCCTCTTGATTGTTTCCGTATACTCCAGCAGCATTCTTCCGGAGGCCACCCCAGCAATATCTCAAGAAAACTCGCTAGCCTTTGTTTTTCCCTATGGATGGAAGTGCTGGAATCGTTTGGTGTTTTCCTCAAGCGGCTGCAGGGAACGAGATGATATTAAGTTTTTGCCTCGGTTTTTGCGATCTGAAACCTGTAAAGAAAATTCCACACGGGAAATTAGTTCAAAATCATCCAGTTGAGAAACGAAAACTTACCTTCGATTCTACTCCAGGTCAAGGCAGCATTGTAGATCGACTCCGTTTCCGAGAAAGTCCCAACTAACAATCGCCAGCCGCAAACAAGCATGCATGCTGAATTGTTGCTTTATAATAGTAATTATAGCTGAACTAAAATTATGCTGTACACATTACTGTAAAAATGCTTTTTCAATTGAAAAAGTAGCCAATGTTCAACTTTTCGTATTGGTATAAACAATGATAATTTAAAATACTTTTCAAGCGTTTAATAAGATTTTTATTCGACACGCAGTAATTCCTTTACAACATAGTTCAACAAGACTTTTTTCTGCTTCTTGTTAAGTTCATGTAAAAATTAGGACATGTATCTGTATAATGTGTTTTTCACAAGTCAAATAAGCGCTTTCGTTTCATCATACTTCGACTCAGAGTACATGATGAAAAACACGTGTTTTTTACCGAACAACAGCTGAATTAATCTGTTGTTCAGTCGTTACCCATAATGTTGTGCTAATTCACCACTGCTGTATGGGAGTCAGAGTCTGATCATTATTAAACCACGGGAAGTTTATGTTTTGATTTGAGCGCTGCAATTCATCATCTCTAGGATGGCGCAGATAGGAACGCATGCGGCTGGCAATCGACGGGTCTCGAGTTCGAATCTGGATTTAGGTAAATTTATGTGTAGTTATTATTTCACAATATTTGTTCACAGCATTAAGTTCCAATTATAAACTCTCGTGGAAATTGAAAAATTTTGCATTTTTTTATTTTTAATCATTTTTGCTAAAGCTGAATAACAGCTTTACTATGTATTTGTAAAACGATTTAACAACAAACATTTCAGTTTGTACACAACACTATGCTTTAAAGTTTCTCCAAATTTGTGTGAACCAAACCCGAACAAAGGTTGTGCCTGAAAATTATCCAAATGTTATTCAGCATCATGCTGAATCAATTCGTCGTAAAGGTGCTTGTAAAATGAGTGATTGTTAGTTGGGGTGCTATTATGGCGGAATATGTCCCCTTTTCAGCCGGATTGGCCAACCGGTTACCGGTCATGGTTGCGAAATCTGTTTTTTTTTTTGCTTTTTTTCATTAACAGTTTGGCACTTTGCAAAGAAAAACAAACATTGATGCCTCTCATCAATACAAATATGTACAACTGTTTGTCAAAGTGTTGAGAAAAAGTAATGAATAGTGAGATGTATAGATGTAAGTGTACTGCGCTAATAGAGTAGCTAACCATTTGACAGAATGTGGTGATATATTGCTACCATTGTGTAGGAATTTGCACCTCCATATAATTCGACAATGCCTGGATAGTATGATATAGTGTTACTGCTTGACATGGATTACACAAACTGTCATTTATAGTGTCTGGTAATCTGTTCTTTATTGTTCAACATACAATTAGCTGTTTGAGATAAAGTTACCTTGACGGATGCAATGAATTTACTGTTTGGACATTATGACAAAGGGTATTTTGCTATTCGGGCCATATCTGCCCAGCGTCCTATAAATAGGACAGTCCTTTTGATGTGAATATCTCCAGAATTATGCAAAATTTTAGAACACTTTCTTCAGAGAAGATGTTCTGGGTATTGAAATTCAAGATGGTGGCTCAGATTCCAAAATGGCGGTCAAAACTCCAGAATATATGCTTTTTAACGGCAATGCTGCTTCGGATACTATGCAATATTAGGGTGGGTCAACGTTGTATGGGAAAATTTAAAATTGATCAGATTCTATCAGATCAAAGTTTTTAAGATGCCCGTTGTGGTCCCAAATAACTGTGCAAAATTTGGGCATGATTGGATAAGCCTACATTTTGCGCATCGCGATTGAAGTTTGTATGGGATTTTACATGGGATATACTGCCCATGATCGCATATCAGTCCCATATTTGTTGGGTTTCCTATTCATATGGGACAATTATGCGATCATGGGCAGTATACTTTATCGTATTTTTCTTGAAAAAGTGTGGGTGCACCCTAGTTCTATCGTTTTTACAGAGCCACCCTAGATGATCTGTCAAATGAGAGGACTAGTACAAAGGAGGGGACTGTTATGGTCTTCTTGTTTTCTTACCCCGCATTAAAATGATGCTGCTGTGTTGAAAGATAGGCTGTCAGCTTGAGCCCTACGCTTGAGCCGCTGTTATGCTGGCTACGAAAACATTGCATTGGTGGGATAGGGATGCCAATTCCTTGGTACAAAGTAGACGCGAATCAAGAAAAGACTCGTTGTAAACAGTAGAACCGAAATAAATTATTATAGCCGTTAAATCGTCCGTTTATTATCGCTGACCGTTCCGATCCCCCACAGTGGTGACCCCGACGTGATTCTCGGTAGATTTCTGTTCCGGTTCGCTAAAAATCGCGAGAAATTTCGACCTTTTTCAAACGCCAGTGTAACCTAACCTCAAACATGGCTAACCCTGGCGCCGCAGCAGACGCGGCACACGGCATTGGAGCGGCCGCCGTCGTTTCAGTGAAACTTCCGGAGTTTTGGAAGACGGACCCGGAAATGTGGTTCGCTCAAGCAGAAGCGCAGTTCGTGTTGGGCAACGTGGTCAAAGGACGATACCAAATTTTACCACATCGTGGCGAAGCTGGATCAATCGGTGATCTGCCACGTCGCCGATTTGGTGTCCGCTCCGCCGCAGCAAGATAAATACAAAAGCATTAAGGATCGCTTGATTCCCCGGTTTGCGCTTTCACCGGGTGTGCGCCTGGAACGTCTGCTAGGGTCATCGGATCTCGGTGACATGCGTCCCACCCACCTGCTGGCCAAAATGCAGGAATTGGCAGCAGGCTTGAACGTGAATGACGATCTTCTAAAAATGCTTTTTCTCCAACGAATGCCGCACCACATCCGACCGGTTCTAACCATCAGCGACGGGACGCTGCCGAAACTAGCAGAGATGGCAGACAAGCTCATCGAAACGCCGCGTGTGGCCGCCGTCGCTTCCACTCCCGCTCCGGCTTCGAATGCGATGTTCGATCAAATGGAAGACCTGAAGGAACGGTTGGAAGTGCTCAGCACAGAAGTACGACGACTCAAACAGGATTCCTCGGGCCCTCGTAGAAACCGCTCTACTTCTCGCTCAAGGACCAGCAGTGCTGCTTCTGTTCTTTGTTGGTACCACCGTAAATACGGGAATCTGGCCGAACGATGCCGCCAGCCGTGTAATTTTGATGCCTCAAAAAACTAGAGTGCTGCTCACCTGAATCGGCGCAGGTGAGTGAATCGTTTTCCAGCCGACGACTCATGCTGATGGACAAAACTAGTGGCCTGCGATTCCTCGTCGATACCGATTCAGACGTCTCTATTATACCCGCTACGACAACCGACCGACTCAACGAACCGATTCCATTCTTGCTACATGCAGCTAACGGAACGTCGATAAAAACATACTCGACAAAATTCGTCTCCACCGATCTTGGACTGAGAAGAAAACTAACGTGGAACTTTTTGGTGGCGGACGTCAGCCACGCGCTAATTGGAGCTGATTTTCTGGCGCACTTTGGGTTGCTGGTCGACTTACGCAATAAAGCGCTTATCGACTCCACAACAAACTTGGGATCAAAAGGCAGTGTGATGACGACAAGCATACACAGCATTACCACGATCAACGTAAACCATCCCTTCCACGATCTACTTGTTGAGTTTCGCCAAGTTACACAGCCGACAGCAATGCGAAGCACGGTGAGCCATGAAGTTTCGCACCATATCATCACGAAGGGCCCTCCAATTGGCTTCTTTAGTGGTGTTGAGATAATTCCATATTCACAATCTACATGCCAAACTGAGCCGAAATCCAAATTTTCATGAACTTTGGTGCCCGGGAACCTATTTAAAAATCGATTTAAAGTTTGTATGGAAGCGATTTGTCGAATCACCCCTCGTCGCATTTCGTACTGGGCGGAGCTGTCAAGCAGTTGCCCAGCTGTCAAAAGGTGATTTCAAAAAATCTTTTTGTAATTGAATTTAGGTATCAAAATAAAGTTTTAAAAATCTGAAAAAAATCATACTGGCTTAAAAAAAGGTGCTCTTTCGAATAAAATCAAAAAATCAATACATTATTCTTCATTTAAAAACCCAATTGCGTCCAAGGCTCGTCGGATGCATCCAGAGAAGCTGAAGGCCGCTAAAGAAGAGTTTGCCGTAATGATGGAGTTGGGGATCTGTCGTCCGTCGAGCAGCAGTTGGGCTAGCCCCCTTCACTGTGTTCCAAAGAAGGATGGCCAATGGAGATTTGTGGGGGACTACCGCCAGTTGAACAGAGTGACGACACCGGATCGCTATCCAGTTCCCCATGTTCACGATCTCCTAAACTCACTACAAGGTAAGAAAATTTTTACCGTAATAGATTTGGAACGAGCCTACCATCAAATACCAGTTGAAGAGGATGATATACCCAAAACCGCGGTAATTACCCCCTTTGGGTTGTTCGAATTCACCCGTATGCAATTCGGACTTTGTAACGCAAGCCAAACCTTTCAAAGGTTTATGAACAAAGTACTGGGTGATTTGGACTTCGTAATCGTGTTTATTGATGACGTCTGCATTGCTTCGTCTTGCGCAGAAGAGCATGAACAACATGTGCGAATAGTTTTGGAGCGTTTACAAAAATACGGGTTGGTTATCAATCGATTTGCACAGGAAGAAGTCGACTTCCTGGGTTACCGGGTAAACCAAGACGGAATTAGTCCATTGCCGTCGCGGGTTCAAGCGGTTGCTAACTACGCTCTACCAAACACAGTGAAAGAACTTCGACGGTTCCTAGCACTTGTGAATGTGTATAAACGATTCATACCGAAAGCAGTCGATCAACAGTTGGAACTACGTAAACTAATTCCGGATAACAGAAAAAACGATACCAGGAAACTGCAGTGGAGTGAACACACTTTACTGGCATTTGAACGCTATAAAACGTCATTAGCGGAATCTGTGTTGCTGCATTACCCGGATTCGAATAAAACGTTAGCTCTTATGATTGATGCATCCAGTTCTGCAGCTGGAGCAGTTCTCCAACAGCTTTGCGGTACTTCTTGGCAACCACTCGGATTCTACTCCGAAAAATTTTCGGAAGCACAAAAGAAATATTCAACTTTTGGACGTGAGCTGACAGCCATGAAAATGGCCGTCAAGTACTTTCGTTATTTTTTGGAAGGGAGGAAATTTATTATCTTCACCGACCATAAGCCACTAACCACTGCTATGGGTACCAACTCTGCTAGTAGGCTCCCCCACGAAGAGAGATACTTACGGTACATTTCCTTATTCACGACTGATATTCGTCATATCAGCGGTATGGATAATACGGTGGCAGATGCCTTATCTCGGATTGAAGCAGTTAGTATCATCGATCTCTCGTCGATCGCTGAAGACCAGGTTGAAGACGAAGAATTGAAAAATCTCCGGAAATCCTCGGCGCTTAAGATAGAACCCATACGCATTCCGAATGTATCGCGACCAGTCTACTGCGATGTTTCGATGAAGAACAAATATCGTCCTTTCGTTCCAGCAAAACATCGGCAGGCAGTGATTCATCAACTGCATGGAATGGCGCACGTCGGAGCTCGTGCAACCAGACGACTTGTATCGGAACGTTTTGTATGGTCACATATGAACCGAGACATCACTAAATTTGTTCGAGAATGTCAGGATTGTCAACTTTCGAAAGTATCTCGCCATACCGTGTCCCCGTTGGGATCGTTCGATCCACCGAAGTGCAGATTTCGTCACATTCATGTCGACCTTGTTGGACCTTTGCCGCCTTCAAGAGAAAACCGTTATCTTCTGACGATTCTGGACCGTTTCACCCGTTGGCCAATTCCACTACCGGATATGACAGCACCTACAGTAGCCAGGGCATTGACACAGCATTGGATTTCAAGATTTGGATCACCAGAGACAATTACGACGGATCAAGGGCGCCAGTTCGAATCGGAGCTCTTTCGAGAACTAACGTACATCTTGGGATCACATCATATTCGAACAACCTCCTATCACCCGCAATCTAATGGGATGGTGGAAAGGTTCCACCGTACTCTAAAATCGGGTCTCATGTGCAAGACAGCTAATAACTGGTGTGATGAGCTACCTGTTGTACTGCTCGGTTTGAGGACTGCTTTTCGAGAAGAGCTGAAATGTTCCTCCGCTGAACTATTGTATGGGCAGCCTCTTCGAGTTCCTGGTGAATTCTTCGATCCACCTGAGAGTTCTGTTGATCGATCCGAATTTGCAGCAACGCTTCACCGAACGTTTTCAAAATTACGACCGCCCAAAACCAATCATCATGGCAATCCTGCAATTTTCGTTCACAAAGACCTTCAACAGTGCACCCAGGTTTTCGTTCGCATCGATGCGGTGAAGCGCTCACTGCAACAACCCTACGAAGGACCGTATCCAGTGATTCAGCGACACGGAAAATATTTCGACCTAATGATAGCCGGAAAGAAGCAAAGAATAACAGTAGATCGGTTGAAGCCGGCCTACGGTTGCGAGGACAACATTTCTAAGTATCCTTCGGATGATCCCAGCACTAAAGTTACGCCATCTGGACACCGTGTAAGATTCTTGGCGTAACTGGGGGGGCGCCTGTGGGTGCACCCTAGTTCTATCGTTTTTATAGAGCCACCCTAGATGATCTGTCAAATGAGAGGACTAGTACAAAGTAGACGCGAATCAAGAAAAGACTAGTAAACAGTAGAACCGAAATAAATCATTATAGCCGTTAAATCGTCCGTTTATTATCGCTGACCGTTCCGATCCCCCACAAAAGTTACTCAAAATTGTCCTATACCATTCAACCGTTAATGTTATAGTATAGCCCAGGATGTGTCGAAAAACTTTGTCGAAGACCGCAAAGCGATCCTATGCATGTGGAAAAAGATACACTCTTAGAAAGTCAGGCCAAAAATTGAGATTTTATAATTGATGTTATTCCTTTACATGTTGAAAGATAAGAACACTCTTGAGATCAGTTGGTTATAACTTTTGTTACAAGACTCGGATCGCTTTTCGGTCTTCGGCAAAGTTGTTCAGGACATCTGAGGCTATACTTTTACATAAGCGGGTTCATACTTTCAGAATAATTTTATTCTTTTATAAGAAAAATGCAAAAAAAGTGAGTTTTCCCATATAAAATTCCATACAAATTTCAATCGCGATGCGCAAAGTGTAGGCGGGACTGATCGTGCTGAAATTTTGTACAGTCGTTCAGGACCCGAAATGGAGTCAAAAAAACCTTGATCTGAAAAAACGACCTCTATGACCCACACTAATGCAATATGGGTATCTATCGATTGGGCTTCATTAGTAGAACTCAAAAATGAATATCCGACGCCATTTTCAAATCCAAGATGGCGGACCATATCCAATACGGCGGGCACGGAATGGTAGTTTGAGCTATGATACCATGCAATATGGGTATCTATCGACCAGGCTTGATGAGTAGAAGTCAAAAAACTATATTTCACGCCATTTTGAAACCCAAGATGGTGGGCCATATCCAAGATGGCGGCCACGGAATGAGAGTTTGATCTATGATACCATGCAATACCGTATTACCCCGCTAATACGACACTGACTGTTGTCGTATAACCGGGGTAACCTTTTAATTCGACAAACTGGTCACCCTACACCACCATGCTCATTGGAATTTGGCAACTCTATTTTTGTTTTTGTTTTGATTTCCGGATTTGTTATGAAACATAATTTCATCAAAAATTGCGGTGGCGCGAATGCAAAGCTCGTTCTTTCTACGATTGTTGCCATCCTCAGTTCATTCCGGTTGGTCTCCAGGCGGTTTGGGTGTTGAATAGCACCAACTCAGAACTTCCAAAATTTGCGACTGTAAGAGGACTTGCTGCGGGTGCGAGTATAAGCGCAATATCAAACTGTTTTGTATTTACAGTGTACATCGCTGTGACATTTGAACACTTTTTAATTCGACATGAGTCGTATAAGCGGGGTACGAATTAAAAAGTGTCGTATCAAAACGTGTCGAACCAGAGGGGTAAGACGGTATGGGTATTTATCGAGCGGGCTTTATGAGAAAAAAAGGGAGGGTCATGGTAGATGGTAGGGTAGTGGGTAGTGGGTAGGGTAAACGGTGGAGCAGACGGTTGGATAGAGGATTAGAGTGAAGGATAGAGTAGAGGGAGTGGAGTAGAAGGTTAGGGTAGACGGTAGGGAAGACGGTACAATTAAGCACACGGACTAGAGAGTACGGTAGACGATAGGGCAGTAGTGCTTATGGTTGAAATTAGAGTAGATGGTAGGGCAGATTGTAGGGTTGAAGGTTATGATAGAGCGTAGCATACAGGATTGGAATAGAGGGCAAAGAAGACAGTAAAGTAGAGGCTAGTATTCCTACATTATAGAGATCTGCGGAGGCGGCCATTGTAAGCCAATCGTGCAGAGAGAACTGTCAAAGTGTGAGCCAAATGAACATGCTGATCGTTCGTAGAAAGGCGTCGTTTGAACGGTATTGCAGTCCTCACTAAATAAATTATAATTATTTATTTTTAATATCGAGAAATTGGCGGTATATGTAAGTTTAATAAAAAGATAAAATTTAATTAATTCTGCTTTCAAAAGCTCATGCTTATTACGAAACTTTTGTTGCTGCACTTCTCGAAAAAAAAATCATTGCTGCTTCTTGCTTCACTTCTGCCGATATGATTAGCGTAACACTTTGCAATAAATTTCAGATTTCTTCGATTGCTTCGCTATTTTTTTCAAAATTTCGAAAAAAAATATTCTACCATAATTAGAAAATGTAAACAAAACAACTTGAACCACAACGAAGTCACGCACAAAGTTTGAACACCTAACATTGAAGCAAGTGTTGGCTGTCGATGTAAACAAAACGAACAGCGTTGCCGAATCGACATATGTAACTTCCGCTCATCTCTATGTAGAGGATTTCTAGTAGAGGCTAGAGAGTAAGGTGAATAATTGAGATAAGATTAGATGAGCTGAGGTTCTTTTTCGAGATACCTTCAGGAATTCTTTCAAGGATTTCTTCAGGCATTACATTCGAGAATCTTCCCAGGTTTATTCCCGGGATTCTTTCAGATATTGCTTCCGAGATTGCTGTACGGATTGCTTCGGGATTTCCGCAGAGGGGGGAATTTTGGGAAATCCTGAAAGGGTTTTTTTAGTTATTCTTTTCTGCATTCCTTCAGGGATTTGTGCTGAAATTCCTTCAAAGATTCCTTCCAGGATTCCTGCTGTGATTTCTTAAGGAATTCCTCCCGAAAAAAAAAATATGAAAAAATATAGATTTCTTCCGAGATTTTTTCAGGCAATTCCAGATCATAGAGACATCTTCTATGGTTCTTGCAGGAATACCTGCTCAGCTTCTGCCCGGCATTCCTGTCATGATCTCTCTAAGGATTCCATCAGGTATTCTTTACGAGATTCCTTCAGGAATAACTTCAGGGATTTCTGCCAGAATTGCTTTAGAAAATCCTGAAATGATTCTTATAGAAATTTTAACCACCATTCTTTCATGGATTTCTGCTGGTATACTTTCAAAGTGTTCTGTCGAAACATATTTAGAGAATCCTAATGGAATTCTTTCTACTAGCCGGGCTCCTCGCTCTGGATTTATACAGTAATTCCTCCCGGGATTTCTTCTGTGATTATTTCAGTGATTCCTAACAAGCTTTCAACTGAGATTCCCTCAGAATTCTACCAGATATGCCTTTCAGAATTCATTCAGTAAATCCTCCCGGGATTCCTTCACGGATTTCTGCCGAGAATGTTCTTCCCCCAGCGTTATGTTTTTCAGGCTTTTGTGCGTAATTCTAAATTGCAATTCGAATGAATCTAATAAAATTGATTTTTTGGTTGTTTTATCATTTTTCAAGTAGCCTAAAGACACATTATGTTTTTGATGTAGTAAAACCCACATATTGTTCACGAACAAAAAATATGGAGTAGTACAAACATAAGTGGAGAAGCCGTGTAGAGTACAGTCAGGTTTTTTTTTACGCGGGGGATACATACCGCGTAAAAAAAAACCGCGTAAAAATAAACCGCGTTAATTCAAAAATCCGCGTAAAAATAAACCGCGTTAATTCAAAAATCCGCGTAAAAATAAACCGCGTTAATTCAAAAATCCGCGTAAAAATAAACCGCGTTAATTCAAAAATCCGCGTAAAAATAAACCGCATTAATTCAAAAATCCGCGTAAATGAAAACCATGTTTTATAAATTCAACTCAATAATTTCCTTCTTAATTTTATATTAAAAAATGAACTCAACGAATTATTTTAAGACAACATCTAAGATTTTTGCCTGTCACTCAAAATTTCTACAAGTTACACAAACTGCCAAGCTATTGTTTAAAGGTTTAAAGCTTTTACCATCATTGATGACGTCAAACCCGACATCAACCTATCATTCACCTATTTTTATTTTGGTCACCAAACCCAACATGGACCCAATACTTGGTAGATGTTGGTCCAACAGTGGCTTAACATTCGATAAAAATTGACCCAACTTTGACCCGACATTCGATATTTTTTCATTCTGGCGGAATTTTGCTGGGTTTTCTCGTGTTTCGTGCCCAGCTACTCATTCGAGTGACAATGTATTCAATTGACAAGGATTCGCTTCTCATTTGATAGGTGTCCTGATTGAATGAAATCGTTTTGAACATGAATAGAAGGAACAATGTTTGAAAAGAATTGTTGGTTAATGTTCAAATGAATGAGATGAAGTTTTCCAACACTGGTTGTGAAGACTCCATCTCACAGTTGTCGCATAAGTGTCGAAGTACAGGCTGTAAATCATGTTCACTTAACCTTCCGTAACTCGCGCGGTTGCCCACCACCGTCAACACCACGCTAGTTACTGAACACGAAAAGCGAGATTATTTCAACATGTTGTACAAAATACAACAGCGCGATTGCTCGAGGGTTGATAGTTAAAGGTCACAAAGCATTCTTAGAAAAAATTGGGGTATTCCAGGTAATCCTAAGTGTTCTGGAACTCAGTTTTTAAAGTCTATGGCTATGACAGTAGTTTCTCAAGCTAAAAATAGGATATCCTAGACCTAGGATATCCCGACTGATTTGAAACTGTTTATTGAACTTTCAAAAGACTTACTGAGCATGCATAATAGATTACAAATCGTTGATTTGTATGATGCAAGAAGCTACCGCTGCACCCGTAGACTTTAGGATCTAAACTCCAGAATAGTTTGGATGACCTAGGATATCCCGACAGATCTGAAACTGTCTGTGGTGACCGACGCACGCTAGATTGTACCAAAGAATGAGGCTTGGTATTCATTCACTGTATCGCTCAACCGCAATCAATGAACCATTAATCAATACTAATATAAACACATAGGGTTACCATACTTACGCTCCACGATAGGTATCACATCCCCCTTTCTACAAATAAAATAAATTATTGTTTAAATACTTTTGTTATGGAACTAGATGTATTTTACTTAGAGCTTGATAATTATTTTCATTTCTGGTATATTAACACTTAAGACCAGTATTACGAAACTAGTGACTTACGATTACGCTGAAAACGACGTAGAACTGCAGGTTCTATGCGTTCTTCTTCTGAAGAATCTTCCTGTCCAGTTACCGTACCTGAAATCTTTTTCAAGTGGGAAACATTCCTGTCGTACTCTTTGCCTGTAAAAATAATAATTAACGTCTTCGTTTTGGATTCAACATGAATTAAACGATTTACCTGTATCCATTGATCGTACTCTTACATTTGATCCGTTCCGCTCTACCACCGTAAACTTCTCCTTTAAGAAGTTGGTCGAGAGCTTGTTGGTTGGGTGTAGGTTGCGCATGAGTACCACATCGTCAGTGCCAATCGCACTGGGCTTTGACCTGCGCTTAGCATCTTCTCTCTCCTTTCCCAAAGACTTCTGTACAGTGTCCTTATCTCTGTGTTCTGATGAAAGTATCGCCGTTGACAAATCTTCAACCTCTGGAAACTTGAAACGAAGCCGTCGATTTTGGAGTAGCTCATTTGGAGATCTTCCGGTTGTGGAATGAGGTGTATTATTGTACATTTCTAAATAATGTGACATCTCGGATCTCCAGTCGCCATACAAAGCATTTGCTATCTTTAGCCGCTTGAGCAAAGATCGGTTCTGACGCTCTACCTCGCCGTTGGCCTGGGGCCAGTACGGGGTAGTATGATTCAGATGAATTCCCTTTACTTTGCAGAAATCGTCAAATTCTGTAGCGACAAACTGCTTCCCATTATCCAGGGTGATTGTACGTGGTACGCCCCAAAGTCCGAAAATTCTTGCCATTCGCTTAATAGTTTCTTTGGCTGTTATTGAAGTCATGATTTCCAAATCCACGTGTCTGCTAAAATAATCCACCACTACCAAAATGTATTCCCCTGTCGGCAATGGTCCAAGGAAATCAATAGCAATGTCAACCCATGGCTTGTCGGGCAATGGTCTACGCTCCATCGGTTCCGGAGGATCGGGTATTTGTACAAGGCGGCATCCTTCACATTTCTCGCAGACTTTGACTACCTCTTGGTCCATGTTTGGCCACCAGCAACGGTCGCGGAGACGTCGCTTCATACATGACTGGCCGGGATGACCTTCGTGAGCTAGCAAAAGCATTCTCTCCCGAAGAATAGAAGGTACGACTAGTTTCGATCCACGCATGACCAAACCATTAGCGAAAGAAAGTTCACAACGAAACGCAGAATATTGCTTGACGATAGGAGAAGTCCAATCTTCTTTCATGATAGAAGACAGTACCGCTTGAAGCTCTGCGTCATTCTTTGTTGCCTCGATTACTTCTGAAATATCTATCGCTGCAGTTTCTTGAACAGTCCGAATTGCAATTTCAGTTTCGTTGTCATAATCCGCACTCGATTGTTCTTGTTGTAAAATTGCCAATGCGTTTGCAGCAATTCTCCGGATGTACACCTCCGATTCTTCTTGCCAAGAGGGATCTTTAACGTGAGAGCCAAGACGCGAGAGAGTATCAGCAATGTTCGACGATCCTTTTTTGTAGACAACCTTGAACCTAAAAGCTTGCAATCTAAGCATCCATCGTTCGATTCGCGCTGTCGGACGCGAATTTACCGTAAACAGTACTTCCAATGGACGATGATCCGTTTCCAGTACAAACGATATACCCAGCAAGTACACCTTGAATCGTTCAACCCCCCACACAATCGCAAGGGCTTCCTTTTCGATTGGTGGGTACCGTTGTTCTGTCTCTGATAAGCTGCGTGATGCGTAACTGATTATGCGAGTTCTGCCTCGATGGATTTGTACTAGAACTGCACCGAGACCAACTCCAGAAGCGTCGGTTACTAGGATGGTGTGATCGGTTGGATCGAAATAGCCTAGGCAGTCAATATTTCCAATCAGATGTTTAAGGGAATCGAATGATTTCTGATGTTCCGAAAGCCAACAAAACTGATTTGAATTTTTCAGAAGTGCCCTCAACGGATGGCTCAAAGTTGCGAGATTCGGAAGAAACCTGGAGACGTAGGTCACAAGGCCGAGAAAGCTACGCAGTTCTTCTTTCGTACGTGGGGCTCGACACAGTAGCAGGGATTTCACCTTAGAATCGGCAGGTAGTACTCCATTTTCAGACAGTTTATGACCGAGGAATTCAGTTTCCCTCCTCTTGAATTTGCACTTCTGGAGGTTGAGCGTTAAACCATGAGAGGCTAACACAGACAACGTTTTCTTTACTGCTTCATCATGCTCCGCTTCAGTAGCACCCCACATAAAAATATCATCGATGAACACCACCGTATTCTTGCATTCAGCAAGGATACTTTCCATAAGGTTTTGAAAAAATTCTGGTGCGTAATTGACTCCAAACAATAGACGTGTGTATCGAAACAAACCCCAATTCGTTATGAATGTGGTTATGTCTCTGCTTTCTTCGGCTAGTTCCACATGATGAAAAGCTTGCTGAATGTCCAACGTGGTGAAATATTTCGCTCCTGTAAACTTGGCCAGGAGGTCCTCAAATACCGGCAAAGGGTGGTTCAACCTCTGGATTGCCTGGTTAGCCCGCCGCATGTCCACACACAATCTTAGTTCGCCGTTGTCTTTCATAATAGGCACTAGAGGGGATACCCATGACGAGGGTTTAGTAACCCGTTCAATGATGCCCTTTTCCAACAGTTCATCTAACTTTATCTTGACTTGATCGAGAATCGGAATTGGACATCGTCGAAGCGGCTGGATGACAGGTGGAATGGTTCGATCAATAGGAAGCACCAACTTGAAGCCTTTTACTTTTGGGAAGACTTTAGTTTCTTCGACGCGACCAACGATTTCTTTGAAGGTACTGGGTAGTCCAACTCGAAGCACTCCTAACTTCCGGGCCGTGACTTTTCCTAAAAGTGATTGTTGGCCTCCCTTAATCACATAAAAAGTCGTGTTAGTCGAGATAACGTCAGGTCCATCTCTAATTTCGATCTCCGCATCGAATACTGTGAGTAGCTTCAATGGTACTCGCCCATATGCAAGAAACCGTTTAGAGGTATCATATCTTTGAGAGTGACACTCAACTTCTTTGAGTTTTAGTAGTTCCCACGTGGTATCGTCGATTAGATTGTAGGTTGAGCCCGAATCTATCAGCATGTCAATGTCAACCCCTCCTACACGACAAGAAATAAATTCATCATCTTCATCAGTGATTTTGTACACTGAAAAATCTTCCGATTTTACGCCGTCTTCTTCGCGTGATTCAACATTTCGTACAGATTTGTATCGTTTTGCCGGACCTCCTCGCATCGGCGAGTATCTCCTTTTTCTCGCACTAGCAGGCTAATAGAAAATCATAGATTAAAATCAAAAAAGTTTAATTCGTCTCATATTCAACTTACATCTTTTTCCACTTTTGCCTTGCACATCGTTTGAAAATGGCCAAGTCTCCTGCATCTATGGCAAGTTCGATCCAGCGCAGGACATTTCTCGAACTCCTGGTGTTGTAATCTTCCACACCGTGAACATCTCGCTTTGTATGCAGGTACGCCAGAGTCTTTGTAAAATGGAATTCCAGGTTTCTTTATAGCCAAACGATTAACATCGACAGGGTTTGGTCGAGTAGACATTTGAGACGCTTGATGTTTGATTGATTGATGGGCATTGATCATTTTCGATACGTCGTCAAGCCTAAGTTGTTCTTTTTCGAGTAACTTTCGACGTAGATCTTCCGGAGCATTTTGTATGACCTTGTCAATCACGGCGATTTGACGGGATTCCTGTTCATTTCGACCAAACGCACATTTCTCTGCCTTCTGCTGAACTCTCAGTAAGAATTTTTCAATTGGTTCGTCTTTGTCCATAGACATTGACCAAAATTGGAACCTCTCGAAGCTTTCATGTTGTTTGGGGGAGAAATGTTCTGTGAGTTTTTCCTTTGCCACGACATATGGATCTTCACCGTCTTGACCATCAACGTCCGCTCCAGGTATTCCATAAAATACCCCCTGTAGTTCAAAGCCACCCATTGCCAATAGCTGTGCTTTTCGACATTTGCCGTCTGTTATGTTTGTCGCAGCCATGACATTTTCAAACCATCGAATCCATCCGATCCACGCGTTCCTGACTTCAGATGACGGCAGATGGGAAAACTTGAACTGCGGTAAATTGTACGACGCAGGACTGAAAAACAAAAACCGGCTGGACGATTTCCTGTTCAACGTCTACCATTTTGCCTGTGAACATTTTTTTTTTCGTAATATTTCTTGTATTTTTGAAAATTCTAAACCAATCAGCATTTTTTTTTCCGAAGATCCATTACAGCATTATTAACATTTCACATTTGCTACATTTACATTACAATCCTTTCTCATTACCAGTGAATTTAATCACATTTCGCATTCGCAATCTCTTCCATAAACAGTGAATTTAATCACATTCCCTGCCGTGTGCACCCCAACAGTGAATTTAATCACAACACATTCAAATTACATACTTTCTCTATTACCAGTGAATTTAATCACATATCGCACTCGTGCTCTCATTCATAAACAGTGAATTCAATCACATCGTACAAGCACATATCAACAGTGAATTTAATCACATCACATATTCAAATTACAAACTGTTCTCCTCATTAGTGAATTTAATCACATTTCGCACTCGCAATCTCTATCAAAAACAGTGAATTCAATCACAATACACAAGCGCGTTTCAACAGTGAATTTAATCACATCACATTTTCACATTGCAATCCTTTCCTATTTCCAGTGAATTTAATCACATTACGCAATTTCAGCAATACTGGGCGCACTGATCGAACGAACTTGTGTGTCGGTGCATTTGGTCACATCCATTCATGCCAAAACTTGCCGTTCATTGAGTTGAATCACACTTCTACCTAACGCATTCATTTTCCTCGGTTCCACCACTAAAACATACTAAAAACAGCTATCAAATTCGACAACACGCGTACGCAAATGTTTTAGTGGTTTCTAGCGAAAATCCCAATAACTGATCACTCATACACGCTCACGCAATGCTCTGCAGAGCGATATTGAACCGTCCACTGCTGCATGTGGTGATTTTTGCTGCTTACTTCAGTTCAGCTGGTAAACGGAATGACAAACAAAACGATACTAACAATTTCGAAATTGTGCGCTAAAATCATGTTCTATGCGCTCTTTTGCTTCCCTCTCGAGCACCCGTTTTATCTCTGGCAGCGCTAGAAAAAAATAAAACAATCGAGCATGTGACGAGGCGAAGCAATTGAACATTCAATGGGCACCGGGCCTATTGCAAATGCTGGAAGTTTAGAGGTTAGCTTTCTGCTGTCTCATTTCCTCCATTCTACGGAGCTGCACATCTGTGTGCAAACACCATTCAATTTCGCTGCGATTCATTCATACTAATACACGAATCTCATCATACTATAGGATTCATTCATGTGTTTGTTATAAATGTGAGTAATATATTTTCATATTAGAATGCATGAACCTTAGAAGGTATATGCTGATCAGCTAATGTTCAACCACACTAGAGCACAAAACTTTTGCTATTTTCAATTGACGAAATACATCGTAATTTTCTGAACGAATTAGGAATTTACCTGTTCAGCAGCAACATTTTTGTGAAATGGAAATTTTACGTACATACCTTAGTAACGGGGACGACAGAAGCATACATGCATGCGCAGCGCATTTCATGTCAGGCGTCCGGCAGACGATCATTCACACTGCTAGGCTGCTAGAGTCGATCTTCGCGCCCATACTTACACATCACCCATTATTGCACGCATTTTTTTTCCCGCCATTCATACACGTGTCTTCGTTAAATACAAATTTTCTAAATCACCAGATCGATTCATTACGGTTGCACACTCACACTTGCTCATCGACCGACGCGTTCCCACTACCACAAATCCCACTCATTTTCAACCGCGTCTCTTTCTTCCTTCTTTTTCAACCCACGCTATCTGAATCAGAAAATCACTTTCATCCATTTTCATTCACTTTATTTTCACTGGTGCATTTTCCTTTTGCTTCTTAATATTCACAGTAATGGAGAATTGATTTTTTTTCCGCAATAAACTTTTTTCACTGTCGGTTTCGGCTTTTTTCTTTTTTCATTTTTATTCTACTGCAAACCCACGCTCCATTCACTATCGACAAGAAAAAAAATGCCAATCGGTTGAGAATGCATATTTTTTCTCAGGATACACAAATATTTACCCCAATTGTTTCTGACAATTTGATTTCACAAATTTCCGACGAAGTCGCACTTATTTTTCCGGCTTTACCGCGATTTTCTTAAAACTTTTCACCTCGACGCCAATATGTGGTGACCGACGCACGCTAGATTGTACCAAAGAATGAGGCTTGGTATTCATTCACTGTATCGCTCAACCGCAATCAATGAACCATTAATCAATACTAATATAAACACATAGGGTTACCATACTTACGCTCCACGATAGGTATCACACTGTCTATTGAACTTTCAAAAGACTTACTGGGCATAATAGATTACAAATCGTTGCTTTGTATAATGCAAGAAGTTACCGTTACAGACGTAGACTTTAGGATCTAAACTCAGAACAGTTTGGATGTCCTTGGATATCCAGAAAATTACTCTGCATCATATTTTAACTTTTTAATGCTGTTAAGCACCAAAACTACAGAAATATGTAGAAAAAACTCTATAATAATGCTTGGAAAAATTCCGGCTTAAAATTATAAATCCACGTAAATGAAAACCGCGTTAATTCAAAAAACCGCGTAAAAATAAACCGCGTTAATTCAAAAATCCGCGTAAAAATAAACCGCGTTAATTCAAAAATCCGCGTAAAAAAAAACCGCGTTTATTCAAAAATCCGCGTAAAAAAAACCTCGTAAATGAAAACCGCGTAAAAAAAACCGCGTAAAAAAAACCTGACTGTATACCTATCTGATTGAAATTATCAAAACATGGACTGATGATGAACCTCGGCGTGTTAGTGGAATACCTATAAGTACGAGACACTGAAAACGACCTTATAGTTGAGGTCGAAATTCGTATCTATCAAAGGATTTGTTTTATTCCGTGTTGGGTATTTAAGTCGAAGAATACAAATTAAAAGGAACAGTAGGGTGGGGCGGGGCAAGATGGGTCGCATAAGGATGGATCACCATAACTTTGTAAATACAAATCGTATTGGTTTGTATTCGTCCGCTACTCTTTAATACACTAGTTAGCTATGCTAAAAGTCGATAAAAAGTTCATTAAATACAAAATATGATGTTAAACAAGCAGTTTTAAAAAGTGATCGATTTTGCACCGTGAAAAAAGTACGGGGCAAGATGGGTCACCTTTTAAGTAATTCACATTTTCTCGACGAAAAACGTCAAAATATAAGATTTGTTCCGCATCCATATATGCTCCATATCCATACTGAATAAACAAGAGCTACTAGTAAACATTTTATAGATTTATTTGGAATATAAAAAACTTTACGATTTGAGTGGTCCTAAGGCGTCTTGAAAATCGATGTTTTCACTAAAAAATTATCATAATTTTATGTTATAATTTTGAGTGTTCATTCCGCTTGATTGAAGTCATTTATGAGATAGTCTTGTAATAAAAAATAAATAACTTTTGAATGCTCCAAAAATACGTTCAAAATTGAAGGTGACCCATCTTGCCCCGCGGCCGTTTATATGGAGATTATATGGAATGTATCGCATAAGAAAAATGGCTAAAAACCATTTTATTTTTTTTTTCCAATGAGAGTGAATAATTTTTCAATCAATGCCCCAAACTTTTGTATAATCATGCTGGTCATCTAACAAAATTATTAATCTAAACAAAACATGAGTAATGCGCCCAAAAATGGCACTGACCCATCTTGCCCCGTGACCCATCTTGCCCCGCCCCACCCTACTAAACACGATTTTCCTTTTAAAACATGCACAATTTCTGAAAAGTTTATGTATGGTGAGTACGTAAAGAGAGTTTGTGGGGTACTGAAGGAGAAACTCAATTACTTTATTAGAAATCATTATCTGTGTCTCACATAGTGAACACTCTTTATTTGATATGTTAAAAAAATTGAGAAATGTTGAACACTGCAGTCGAAACTACATGAAATTACAAGGATCATGCATTGCATACTTTTAGGCGTTTATCGGGTTAGATTTCTGCACCAATTTATAAGTCGTTTTTCTATTCTTTTTGAGTGGTTATCATCTCTCTCACTTGTTAAGAGCTGTATTGTATCTACACTCCCGTTCAAAAGTTTGGGGTCACCCCCTCAAAAACATGTCATTTTTTTAGGCCCATATCTCCGCCAATTTGCGTCCGATTTCAAAACCCTAGGTTTCATTCAAAAGATAATAGGGAATCGCGCCACTTGGGCGGTGGCTTCTATATTCGTCTGTTTTCCACTATAACTCAGTCAAATTTGAAACAATTGACACAACTTTTGGAATGCGGTGAGATAGGTATAGTATCTACCCGTGTACAACATTTCAAGTCAATTGGTTCAAAATTGACTGAGTTATAGTGGAAAACAGACGAATATAGAAGCCACCGCCCAAGTGGCGCGATACCCTAAGTCAAAGAAACTTTGAACATGATTTAAAAGAAACTTTTTCAAAAAATTTTGTATGTAAACTTAACCCAAAGTTGCCAAATTTTCTAAAAAATGAATATAAACTTACGACAGCTGGAAGTTGGGTCGACACAATTTTAAGATGAGAGCGGTAATATGACCCATTTTCTATTAGCTTTCAACTGCTTTTTACAGAACTAAGCTAAAAATCTAGAAGAAAAGTTATTAAGTAAGGACTGTTCATTTTATAAAGAGGACACCTTATTTGTGTGATATCTTTTTTATTTTTCAATAAAATCATTATCGGTTTTTTGCATAAATTTCCATAGCTATTCTACAGTGTAGGAAAAATATAACATTATACAAATTGTCCTTAGTTATGGAACTGAAGCGGTTTTCGTTAAAACTCAATAAAACCCAATTTCTCAAAATTCTACACAACTTTCCACATACATAACTTTAACATTTTCATGAACTTTTCAATGTGTTCGGATATTATACTATTCTTCTAAAGGTAGAGTGTGATAGTTGGTCAGTTATAATGCACCAAGCATTATACTGCTTGATATAGTGATTTGCCTTATTATCAATGAAATTGATAAAAATTACTTATTTAAGTCCAGTGATGCAATAACACTACGGAATCAGTTCAAAATTTGTCCAGTATTGAAGAGAATCGCATTCTAAATGATACCGAAGAAAAATATGCTTTAAAGTACATTCTTCATCATAAATTTAATTTTTAATGATGGCCATAATGAAAAATTGCATAATTTTTGCTCCATAAATGCAAGTTTTTGATTCTAGAGAAGCTTATTATTATTTATTTTCAGCAAGGTCTGACCCTATGTGATTATATACCTTATTTGAAAATAACTACATGGTATTTTTTATTTTCGACATCATTGTTAAGTTGTATTTGCAATAGAGTACATCGTTATTTGGAAGAACCTTCAAAGAACGAAGTGGTTTTATCTCCGGTAACTGCCATGAAGCACAGTAACCAAGCCAACAATGCTATCTAGAAGCGGTTTTCTGCATTTGAAATTGCATTATTAGTACTTTCGACTAGATCCATTGAAAACATTCAAAATTTTATATTTTTATACATTTTTGTTTAACAAATAAATTTTATTCTGAAAATCGAGTCCAACTTGTAACTTTAATATCTCAACAACCATTATTCGGATTAGGTTTATATTTTGCCAAAATATGTATCACTCAAACTGCTGCAGCATGGTAAACACTTTTATGCAATTAAAAATGATACACCGATGTTTTAGAGAAATTTTGTGTTTATTTTTAGTTTTTGGGAATTGAAAAATTGATCTCTCGAAACACTTTGCCACATTTCTATGAAGTTCAATAATTTTAACCCAATTTATTTATGGTTATTATCTGCTACTATAATGTACTGAACAACTAACCAAGGCTGCTCAAATTTGAACTACGCGTTTTCTTTTTATAGCCTTGCAAAGTTGTCCTCTTCATAAAATGAACAGTCCTTAAATTAATCCTTGATGTCATCGACCAAAAGTTTGGGTCACCCCTCAAAATGCTGTATCGGCCAAAAGTTTGGGGTCACTATCGTAAAACATGGAAAAGTGATTTGTTGATATTTTTGTCATCTTTCATTCAATTTTAATTCTTCTTGGCTTATTTGAAACAAAATGAATGATACTTACTGCATAGACATTGAACCACACATATTTGTTGAAATTTACATACTAAAACTTAACGTAAAGTTGCCTCATTTTTTGAAGCGTGGTAAAATGTGCTAACTTTACGTTAACATTTTTATATACAAAAATCGTTAAATACGTTAAATTGAAGACATCAAACGTAAATTTAGTTAATTATCTTTGAAATGAGCCAAAAATAATTAAAATTGAACTATAGATGACGAAGATATCACCAAATAACTTTTCCATGTTTTACGAAAGTGACCCCAAACTTTTGATCGATGACATCAAGGATTAATATACTTAATAACTTTTTTTTTCTAGATTTTTTAGCTAAGTTCTGTAAAAAGCAGTTGAAAGCTAATAGAAAATGGGTCATATTACCGCTCTCATCTTAAAAATTGGTCGACCCAACTTCCAGCGACACTGCCGTAAGTTTATATTCATTTTTTAGAAAATTTGGCAACTTTGGGTTAAGTTTACATACAAATTTTTTTGAAAAAGTTTCTTTTAAATCATGTTCAAAGTTTCTTTGATTTATTATCTTTTGAATGAAACCTAGGGTTTTGAAATCGGACGCAAATTGGCGGGGATATGGGCCTAAAAAAATGACATGTTTTTGAGGGGGTGACCCCAAACTTTTGAACGGGAGTGTATGCGGATAAGAATATAACGATAGCGCAGAAGTTGTGCTAAAATAGAACTCGAGAAAATTATCAGATCAATATCTGATACACAATGAAAATTTTTTTCGGAACTACACCATAGACTTCCATTTTTTTTTTCGTCAAATTATGCTTATTTTATTAGAACTTGACCGTTGATAACAAATTTATTTTAAGATTTGAATTGTGAGACACCTTGGGCGTTAACGGGTTAAAATGACTTACCCAAGTATCCACAAGCATTATATCATAACATTGATTCAATCGTATTATAGTTTACTGCCTATGATCGCATATCAGTCCCATATTTGCTGGGTTTCCTATTATATTATATATATATAGCAGCGGTGCCCGGCGGTGCTTCCTGCCAATCATCATGTCACGGATATCCTGATCCAAGCGATTCACCAGGAGAACTTGCACGTTGGACCGAATGGAACCCTCTCGGTCCTGAGACAGCGATATTGGGTTCTCAACGGAAGGAGCGTAATCCGAAAGCAGATTAGGAAATGCGTACGATGCTTTAGAGTGGCCCCTCCCGAGACGAAGCTTTTCATGGGAGATTTACCCCGCTGCAGAGTTACCCAGGCTCTTCCGTTTGAACGCACTGGTGTTGATTTTGCCGGACCAATCTTCGTACGCAAAGGCAACCCACGCAAGCCTGTGTATTGCAAAGCATACGTTGCGCTGTTTGTTTGTATGGTCACTAAATGCGTACACATCGAACTCGTATCAAACCTAACGACAGACGCATTCATAGCTGCATTGCACCGATTTGTCGCACGACGTGGCATTCCGGTGCACATGTACAGTGACAATGCTACCAATTTTGCTGGATCAAGCTCGGAGCTCCACGAGCTTTACAGTCTTCTGCACCAACAGCTGACCAACGATGCAATCCAAGGATTTTGCCTACCCAAGGAAATAAGCTGGCATTTCATCCCCCCTCGCTCACCACACGTGGGTGGATTATGGGAAGCCGGTGTCAAGTCGGCTAAGTATCTGATCAAGCGCACTGCAGGAGATACGAAGCTGACTGAGGAAGAATGGAGCACGCTTCTGACGCAGATTGAAGGCATTTTGAATTCGCGGCCGTTAGTCCCTCAGACCGCGGATCCAGACGACTACAGCGTTATTACACCCGGTCATCTGCTGATCGGTCGTCCCATAACTGCGATTCCCGAACCAGCCTACGACCAAATCAAGCATGGAACCTTCTCTAGATGGCAACACATTCAGAAGATGCGCGCCGACTTCTGGAAGCGATGGTCGGTAAACTATTTGTCTGAGTTGCAAGAACGTCGAAAGTGGTCCAAGCAGCACACCGTGATCAAGGTTGGAGATTTGGTGCTGCTCAAAGAGGATAACGTTCCTCCACTACAATGGCGACTTGGAAGAATAGTGGATACCCACCCAGGACAGGATGCAGTAACCCGAGTAGTGACGGTGAAGACAACATCAGGGGTTTTCAAACGATCGACGGCTAAGGTTGCCGTACTGCCGTTGGACGACGATGAGGATAAGACGGAAGCTGATTGAATTTCCCGGAAATCCAATGGCGGGGGAGGATGTTGGAACGTTCTTATGATTATTGGACTAACACTTTTTCGTTCAGTGTATAATCTGAATTTTTATGGTTTTTCTTTTTTTATCTCCCCACACACGATCAGTTTTGTAAACGTCAGAATAAAAGAGTAATCGAAAGACAGTCCACGCGTTTTTTACTCGTCGCGAGAAAGAAAACTTTCGGTCGCACAGTATTCTTTTAGGAATACCTTTTTGTATTCATCCTGGAGTTGCTCCAGAGATTCATTCAGGCTTTTCTCCAAATTTTCATTCACAGACTCCTCTAGAAATACCTTTAAGAATTCCACCAGGAATTACCTCTGGAATTCCTCTCAGAGAATCCCACCGAGAATAACTCCTTGAATTACCTTAGGTATTTTTTCCCTGCCCTTCGGTTCAGAAAGGGGTATGGGCGCGTTCTGCCAACTTGGTCGAGGCAGATTTCATGTGAGAACAAGTTGCATACGGACATTCAAAAGTGCCTGAACGAAAGATGCTGCTTGTGAGGATCACTTGAAGATCGGATGGAAGATCATTCTTTTTTTTAGAATATTCGCGTTCGTCTATTTGTTGCTCCTCGTGTTCGTATATTTTAAGTTTCATCTTCAACTGAGTTTCATGAACGCTGCTAGTCAGCAGGGATGATCTTCGCATCTGCATCCGTTGAACCATTCTGAATGGCCGTCGTGAAAGTATCACCAAAAGCGCTACTAACATTTCTTTTATATTTTCATGTATCTGAGTATCATGAGTGATAGCAGTAAGCAGGGATAGCAGTGAAAAATGGAAGTAATGCAGTACGACGGTGGTGCGATGCTGGTTAAAAATATCGCTGGAGATGAGCATTGTTTGTACTCAGCCATGTCTAAGGCGTGCTCCGGAGTCTCAGGAAAGGAAGCATGCATAAAGCACTAATCTACAAAATCCCGGGAAAAAGTTGAAGACCTTATTTCACGTGGAAATCCAGCGGTAGACAAGAGGTAGATATGGACGGATGTTCGTTGGAATTGGAAGGACATTGGTAATGACAGCTGAATTTAAGAAAGCGACGAAGCGATTGTAGCAGGAGATGGTGAAGTTGGACTACGAAGACGATTTGCTAGAAACCGCAGGCAGCAAATGACATAGGCTTATCGTATTTCGATGGAGATGGCGATGAGGACGAAGCAGCATTCCAAGAATATAACCAAAATTTAATCACAACTACCTACCACAAAAAACAACACGATCGAACGAAAATAGGAAAGAGCAACCCAGCAAAACCAGTATGTATGTTCAAAACGCTTACCCCAAACAAGCGACCCAAAGGTAAATTACGTTGACCATTTAACTAACAACACATTCTCTTACAGCTCAATACACCACATCGATTTCCCACCTTTCCCAATCCTTAAGGCCACGCAAAACTTAAAAGCCGCAGAGCTAAAGAGGTTGCTATGCCTACTCCCAAATTCAAAGGTGTATTATGGACAATGCAAGTTCTCGGACTTGCATTGGAGACTTGGCCCTATGACCCCCTTGTGCATCAATAAAATAAAATAAAACATATTTGCTGGGTTTCCTATTCATATGGGACAGTTATGCGATCATAGGCAGTTTAGCTAATGCAAGATAGCTTTTATTCTACATCTGTCTTTTTTCTTTTGTTGACATAATGCTATAAGTTTGCATTCCATATGATTTAACCATGACGCTGGATATATAGAGCATTAATTTCGCTCATAGAGATCCAAGCAGTGCAAACAAAGACATAGCGTTTTGCGCCTCGCTCCCTTATGGGCGCGTAGTGCAAACTTGAAACTTTAAACGCGATTATCTTGGAATTAGCGGGATTAGGGGCATAAGAACCCAACCCATAGTTAAAGGTAAAAGAATAAAAAAATCGATTTTGTGCTCAACCTCAACATATATAACCCATTAAATAAAAGAAAATCGCGTTAAGTACTGTTCCTTTGAATTCCACTAAGAATTTGCATCCTTTGACAGATACGTATTTCGACCTCAACTGTAAGGTCGTCTTCAGTGTCTTGTACTTGACTCGACTACAAGACACTGAAGACGACCTTACAGTTGAGGTCGAAATACGTATCTGTCAAAGGATGCAAATTCTTAGTGGAATTCAAAGGAACAGTACTTAACGCGATTTTCTTTTATTTACAGATATTCCCCTAACAAGCCCAGGTTAATCATCATCATATATAACCCATTAATAAAATAAAAAAAGTTGCAATTCATTGTATTTATTTAGTAGAGTTTTTTTTTTGTCAAACATATCTTCGGATGTTCACAACCAGTGTTGAAAATTTCATTTCGTCATATCTAAATTCAATCGCCTACAGCTAATTTTAGAAGCTGAACCTGAGAATATGGTATATGAAAAACTTGTGCGGCTAGACCAGTTTTGCTAGAAAGTCACGGAAAAACCGATATTTTTCGAATATTTAAGGTAAATGTTACGGACCACCTTTGGAAAATGCTAAATGATATTCACCGTGAATATCATTTGGCATTTTTCAAAGGAAGCCCGTGACATTTACGTTAAATATTCGAAAAATAGCGGTTTTTTCGTGACTTTCTAGCAGAACTGGTCTAGCTGCACAAGTCTTTCATATACCATATTCTCAGGTTCAGCCTCCAAAATGAGCTGTAGGTGATTGAATTTAGATATGACGAAATGAATTTTTCAGCACTGTTCACAACTAAAAGTATATGTGCATTACTACATTTTAAAATGTAGAAAGTTTTGCTCAAAAGTTTCGTGATGCACTTGGCAAGGCTTCGTGGTGCACCAAATGCACCGCGATGCACGATCTGAAAACCCCTGGCTTAGACAATTAACTGAGTCGAAGTCCCCACAACTTTCGGAACATGAACGCCTGGACGGTTGAAAGGGGTAGCCACATGCTGGGCTCTACTCAAAGCTATGGCCAGACTGAACGTGGAATTCGATATTGCCTGGAACACGGACAAATACTGCCACAGCCGGGGGTCATCGACAGCTATCGGGAAAACAAAATCACTGTAGGTTTCTCAGTTCGAAGACAAAGTTTATTGAAAATATTCATAAAATACAACTTACATATGTTAATAATCAGAGCGAATATGTTTCAAATCAGTTATATCGATTTTCGAAGATATAAAACACTTAGAAACTAAGGTGAAGACGGTATTTTCTGTTTTTGTAGCTGGTCATAAACTGCTGTTCACTTAGCACTACAGCAAACAAGTTATAAGAATGTATAACATTAACAAATCAACAATTGGAAAGATCACGGGATGTTTCGACAGAACACCAAATTTAAGGTATTCAGCATATCACATTCGAACACCTAACGTCATCTGAAAGTTTTAACTTTGGTGAAAACTATTCTGAAAATCGTACCAGAACAATTCTACAGTGTAACAATGCAATAAAACAAAAAAGTTCAATGCAATCGGAAACGTTTCAGTGGTGTCATCTCTTCGCGGAAGCTTTCCGTATCGCCGGCTGAGCGCCACTGCTGGAACAAATTCTGGAACAACAAACCATCAAGATAGCACTCGTCCTGCAATATATGTAAAAAATGATTACGATATCAAAGACATGTTTTTTTTTGATTCGCTAAGACTCACCATAAAAGTGTCATCTAATCCTGCAGCATAAAAACTATGCTTCATCAGAGTGCGCATCTTTATGTAGACAAAGTACAAATGGAACGCACGGAGGTTCAAATTTTTCGGTAACGGTATGAGCCGTGGCTCTTCCCGACGGCACCGGTGGATTCCAAGCAGGAACATATCCGCCTCGAATGTGTCCATCATGTTTAGCTGAGCGTAATATGAAGAAGATATAAGTTGAAGATTATTCCACGGTATACAATTGCAAACGGGCATCATTGTAGAACTTATTATAAACTTTGCGCCTGTTTAGATTCAACCCACTGATTCGCTTTGCAAGCGCAAGCAGCACACCAACAAACGAGACGAACAGCCACGCGTCTCCATTGACCTCACGCTAGCGAAGTTTAACATTCACCTACACAATTGCAATTTCGCATAATGGCCATTCGACATAAGCTGAATGGCCTATTTGAAAACAAGAAAAAGCTTCTACATACCTTTAACATATAGCACAGCGTGAGGCTGTCCTGCAGCTGCGAGCGCTGATCGGTCTTCCAGAAAAACTCCAGCGCAGATCGATCCAACGGCATTCCGGTGATGAACTCCAGCAGACGAACGTTGAAATCCGGCACATCGGTAACGACACCTGGCCTTTCCGCCATCGAATAGATAGCCTCCAGCGAGGGTACGTAGAAGTCTTCCGGATATTCCGGTTCCAGCTCAACGGTGCCGTACGCTTCCTGGTGGCTTCGTTTGATGTTCACATATCGCACCAAGGTAGGATCCTTCTTGTGCTGCAAAATCACACCGCTGATACGCCGATAGAGCGCCATACATACTTCGTAGAAGTCGACTCCGTTTTCCTCCCAGTATCGGTAGTCTATAAACGTAATCGATACCGTGAACTTAATCCCATGATAGATATCATAGTTGAACGAGTCCTGCTTCTTCAATTGCATACTAACGCAATCGTTATTCTGCTCGGTGGACAACGTGATTTTGCTAATGTCATAACTTTCACAAACCGCCTTGAACTCATCGAACTTCTCTATATATTTCTCCTCTCCGAACAGATCGCGAGCGATCTTCAAGTAGTCCAGCTCCTGCAGGTTCCCAGCTGTCTTCCGAACGTACGCAATCAGGTTTGCGACTGACCGTTGACTGGAGAATCTCATTCGTTCAGCAAAATTCACAAACGTCGCCGTGCCAAAATACCGATCTGAGAGAGCTGCCAGCAGTCTCATCTGTTTGGCGGACAAGCGCAGCGATCGTCGGATAGTCAACGGATCGAACTCGTTCGTCGTCATAGATTGTACCGAACAGTCCACCAGTGACCAAAGTTTGTACCGCGGGAACGCCAAGCCACTGTACATCAACACGGCGAAGTGCTTCGATATTATAGCAAGAGCGTCGTTAACCGACGCGACCTTCACGATCTCCTGATGGCGAGTGTTGTCCCAAGCCCACAGGATGCGTCCGTACTTCCTTGCTACCTTAACCACCGATTCCGTCCAGATGCGTTCGATCGGAATAAACCTAGCATCTTGCGCAACCCGGCTATAATGCTCATTGCCCAAGTAGTCAGTGATCGCACACTGCAGGTCATAGCGCCAGTCCTTGCTGTTTCCCTTGGAGTCGTCCTGGTCCGGAATGATCTGGCCGCTGGTGTCGAAAAAGGCGCCGTTTGTAACAAAGATTAGCTCTGCGCCCCAGTCCTTCATGTTGGCCACGAAGCGTTCCAGCTTCTGCACTCTCAATCGGGAAATGCCGCAGAGGTCACCCATCTTTACGTTGGTTTCCGGTCGATTTAGGTATCCCTCGAGCTGGTCGTAGTACATCAGATCGATGACGATCGTCGGGCTGTGGAAAGTGACGTTGGAGAATTTTGTTAGGGACTCGAGTCTGACGGAACTGGGGGTGTTGCTAGTTAACAAGTTAAGTTTCAGACTCTCTTTCTCGGAATCGAAAGCAGATAAAAATGTGTCGTCTTCGACAAAAATGGTCAGAAGGACAAAATATTCCGGTGATTTCGCCGCTAGATGGCGATAATTATCAACTAAAGTTTTAGACTTCTCTATCTCGGTAACGACAACAGATAGGAATGTGTCGTCTCCGAAAAAGTTTTTCAGAAGAACAAGAATATTCTGGTGATTCACCAATTAGTTGGTGATTTCGCCGCTAGGTGGCGTTAGTTATCAAGTAAAGTGTTTGACTTCTCTATCTCGGTAACGAAAGCAGATAGAAATGTGTCGAACCAGAATATTCTGGTGATGCCCCAATTACTTGGTGATTTCACCACTAGGTGGCGCTAGATTTAAAGTAAAATTTAAGGCTTCTCTATCGCAGGATCGAAAGCATATAAAAATGTGTTGTCTTCGCCAAATTTGTTCAGAAGGACAAGATCATTCTTGTTATTAGTTGGTGATTTCGTCGCTAGGTGGCGCTTGTTTTCAAGTAAAAATTTAGACTACTTTATCCCGTGATCCAAACCATATAGAATAGTGTCGTCTTCGGCAAAGTTTTCCAGAAGGACAAGAACATTCTGGTGATTCACCAATTAGTTATGTCACATTTTCCCAAATTCCAAACGCCCGGAAGACAAATGCCCGAAAGCCATTCGCCCCGATTATTTATTTATATTATTTGGAGTAATCTTCTGAGACACAAAATCCGGCCAAATTGGATTGTCAGATAATCAGTAGTAATCCTACATTATAGAGATATGCGGAAGCGGCCATTGTGAGCCAATCGTGCAGAAAGAACTGTCAAAGTGTGAGCCAAATGAACATGTTTATCGTTTGTAGGTATGCGTCGTTTGATCGGTACTGTAATCAGAACTAAACAAATTATAACACTAGTTTACAAAATAAAACGAAAGTCATGAACTTCTGTCAACGATCAAAATTTTTGAAGCATAATTTAGCGCTGATTTCGAAACCGTGCTTCGAAAAATTTTAAGTAGAACAGTTTTTGAGTTTTAGCTCAATATCGAGTTTTACAACTTTTTGAAATATGGAATTTAATAAAATTCAAATATCTTGCGTTTTGTTCAACCAATTTTAAATCTTTTTCCATAAATTAAAGGCTAAGTATAATACCATTCGATCATCTGAATGCAGGTTTTGCGTCAGATTGATGAAATTCAAGATATTGGCGAGTTTTGTGGACAACCTCCCTTAATTTAAGCAAAATTTCCAAAAATTTATGAAGAAATGTATTTTTTTCAATAAGAAAAAAACAACTTAAAAATTCTTTCTCAACGTTTATTTGACATATCATATGTGGGTGAGTTACAGTAAAAAATTCAGCTCAATCGGAACATTGATTACGGAGAATGAGATGTGTGAAGTGAGCGACTTTGCTTAAAAATAGAACAAAAATCGATTTCAAATCATCAACCTTGTATGGAAAGTCGAAAAAATTTCCGCTCTACTGTAATTTTTTTCCTTCGCGTTTTCGAACTCAGGGCACGATTCTACACCAAAAACGATCATCAGCTTACCGAGTTCAAAAATGCTGTAAACTAGTGTAATTATTTATTTTAAATATCGAACAATTTATGGCATATGAAAATGTAGTAAAAAAGATAATATTTAATTAATTCTGCTTTCAAAAGCTCATGCTCATTAAGAAACTTTTGTAGCTGCTCTTCTCGAAAAAACTTCCTTCGCTGCTGCTTGATTCACTTCTGTCGTTATGGTTAGCGCTGTTCTTTTCAATGCATTAAGGATTTCTTCGATTAAGGGCGGACGGGACGGTCGAGAAAATATCCGCCATTGCTCTGTTGCTACTAAGATGGTAATCTCAGATTCTACTTCATATTTTGCAACAAAAACCTATCATTGTGTATGCTCACTTGCAGTGCATATGCTGATTGGTTTTCAGCATCTTCAGTGCGATAGGTCTCGAGATTACCATCTTCAAAATCGCGAGGCAAATTGTTAGAAAGAGAGGCAAGATAGGAAAAATAACACGGCGTCCCGTTTCACCTTAAGAACCGATTTCTTCACCCTGGCTTAGGCGTTAAGCCAGGTTTAACTACATGGGTAAGCCTGGCTTACGAGTTAAGCCGAGGTGATGAAATCGGCCCTGCTGCTTTTTTTTAAGATTTTGGATAAAAAATCGACCATAATTAACGAACGTAAACAAATCAACTTGCACCACAATAAAGTCACGCACAAAGTTTGAACTTCTAGCTTTGTGGCAAGTGTTGGAAACAAACGTAAATAAAACAAATAGCGTTGCCGAATCGACATGTGTATCTTCCGCTAATCTCTATAATAGAGGATTTCTAATAATCAGTGCCTTTTTATCACCAGGTGTCACATCACGATTATTAATATATAGGAGTATAAAAATTACAAGATGTGATGGCCGGACGAATACCGTGTGGAACAAAACTACTGTTTCGTCCAACACTGTAGGTTAGCTAGCTCCCCCTCTATCTTCCGACGCAAGAAGTAAATCAAAATTTATAAATACAAGCACATTATAATCGAAAGAAAGAATTGAAGAGAGCCTCTCATCTGCACTTAGGACCTATTGAAATGTTCGGCCTGAAATATAATTTAATGTTACAACTGTATGTAATTCATTTTTTTTTTCAAAATGAGTGCATGTATTGAAGGGCCACATAATATTGATCGAATCAAGCATACGGGTTAGAATAACGTTATTTTATATTTGTTTTTATAAGCCTAGCAGTACACTTCCGATTTCTGAAACCCGTTTGCTCCGGCACGCAAGAAAAATGTTCGAAAAGTGTTTCTAGTTGTACTAAATGGATATACTAAGGCTAAAACAATTCAATTTTAGTGATGACAGGGTAATAAATTTGCAAGTAAGCTCAATTTGGACTGATTTCTTTGAAAATGATCGTTTTATTAAAGATAAACATCATAAAAAGTAAATTTTGGACAAAATTTCCCACAATAGGGATATAATAAGCATGTTTTAGAAGCGTGAATGCCGTGAGTTAATATGATAAAATGCATCCATGCTTCTTAAACTAAACAAATCTCATTAAAACAGGTAAATGGACATTTTTGTTTAATTAACGTTTTATTTTGTGTAACATAGAACGGCTTCGTACCTACTTCACCAATACAGAATCTCATATTTTTTTTTCTCTTCTGGTTATAGTTGCTACTACTTAGCAATGGTGAGCACAGGAACCTAACTTGTTGCAACTTAAAACCATTACTCGTTGACGAAATATCAATGAAATGGCGTGCGTGCCAGCTGAAATGGACTTACGACATGATGGTCGCTTATGCATCAGAGAAGGATAAAGGACAATTAATTCCAATTAATGCTGTATTTGATCAGTGTTAGTTTGCCTTTCAATAAATAAATTTACTTTGAAAATCCTAATTACAGATGTGAAATGAATTCAATTTGATTTTGTATGAGAACTAGGTGTTTGTGATTTTGTGACGAAGTGTGACGCTAGGGGGTAGGGGTTAGGGGTTTATGACATGCTACGTAGTTTTCTACTAAGCATATTGAAAAAAAATAGTTCGTAATTATTCAATTTTTTTCTTGCTAGGAAAAAAATATTGCATTTTCCATGCACTAGTGTAAATAACAAATAATAAAAATAGATGCCTGCTTCTCTCATAAGACATGCAGCTATCGGACGCATCAACTAATAGAGGTAGTAAACTATAGAGGAAGAATGTCGCTGCCGAAGCATCTCTTGCTGGCGGAGATAGGCCGGGCTATAAGTTTCAAAGCGAAAAAGTATGCAGTTTGACAGATAGATACCCGACATGTTTGCGAGCGAGAACAAAGGGAACAGCAGCGACATTCGTCCTCTATAGTTTATTAACTCTATTCATCAACTGGATCTGAGAAAATGGTTATAAGCCTACGGTAGTAAGCATTTTTATGGGATTCCTAAGCAAATTCGGTGTAATTCCTTGGCGTGAGTAGAAGAATTACATTGGAATTCTAGAAAGATCTGATGCAAACCAGATCAATATTTGTCGAGATTTTTGGTAAGTTGGCGAATTTCCGTCGAATTATGAGTAGAGGTTTTTATGGTACATGTAGCTCAAGAGCGAATGCTAGGATACTCTGAAAAGGTTTATGGTGATAGTCCTATGCAGTTGAGGACTGAAATTCGGTGAAATTGGGGGTTTTCCAGAAACTCCTCACGGGAATCCTCCAGGAACTCCTTCCTGGATTTTTGCAGTACTGAACTGAGCTGAAATTTTTCACAGTTGATATGGAGCCAAAATGGAACTCAATAAGTGAACAGAAGTAAAATCTCGCGCTACGGGCGTATCTACAATGATCGATTTCTCTCCATTGATTTTCTGATTGGTGAATAACTTGGTCGGTAAATCATTTTCAGTATTTTCGGTTGTTTTAGATGCTAGTTCTAGTTGTCCTTCACCGAAGCACACCAAGAGATCATCCGAATATTGGTCGTATTTCCCGGAATAATCTGAAGAGAAAATCGATGAAGAGAAATCGATCATTGTAGATACTCTCGATACTAAACGCAAGAAATGTATTTTTGTGTCCCACTCCTGATGAAATCTAAGAAAATAAAATCCTGGACGGGATGAATTCCTGAAGAAACTATGGGAGGGGAGAAACTGCTCGTGATATTCTAAGAGATCCTGGAGGAATCCTGGTGGAATGAATGGAGGGATGCCGGAAGAAGTTCCTGGAGGGTCTGGTGCGTTTGGCATAAGGCCGTTTGGCATAATGCCATTTGACATAAGGACGTTTGGCATAAAATGATTTCAGTAAAAAATTAACTACATACTTAACGTAAACGAATGAAAAGTATGGTAAGTGGGGGCAGGATGGGTCACCTAAGAAATGGATCCCTATAACATTCTGAATATAAATAGCATTTCTCTGTTTTCTATCACGACTTCCAGATACACTAGTCAGCTATGATATAAGGGTATAGAAAGGTCATTCAGTTTGAAACCTGCTTCTTGACAAACAATTGTCAAAACATGACCCATCTTGCCCCACCTCATTTCTACGGGGGCAAGATGGGTCAGCTATCAGAAATTCGATTTTTCTCCAACAAAAAATACTAGATCTTCTATTTTTTCTCTATACATCTAAGCTTCACATACGTACAGATTACATGAAAGAAGTGTTGAAACATATCGGTAGATTATTCTCAAAAATGAAATATTTTTATTCAGGTAGCCATAAAAAACTTTCAAAACTCATATTTTTTGTAGAAAAATATTAAAAATATGTTCACAAATTTTCAGCGCTCTAGTCGCTTCGATAATGTAGGTCACATAATAGCCTTTCTATGAAAAATAAAACATTTTTAAAAACTATGCAAACATACCGAAAAATTAGGGTGACCCATCTTGCCCCGTCTACACATTACACGTAGTTATATGCAGTGCCGAATTTAGGCCTCGAGGGGCCCGGGGCAAACCCTAAAAAGTGGGCCCCCAGAATCAAAATTTCGAAAAAAATGAACCATACAATTACGTTTTTTTTCCTAATCTTATGTATTAGTTTAGACCTAATATTGAAAGCTTCTGATTTCTGAACTTCTCCAAAACTCCGACAAATAGATAATTATTCGAACATTTAATTTGATATTTGACTCAAATGTCAAAATGCTAGCGTAAATGACATCTCGTTCAGATAGTACATATATTTTGAACTTTCATCCGAATTGAAAACATTTATACAAGTTTAAGTACTTAGCGTTCAGTTAAAAATCTACTAAAACGTGCAGCAACTTTATTTGAGATTGCACGGAATCGACGAGTATTTCTAAATTCAGATTATGTAAAGATTAGTCTCTTGGGAGCAACTGTAGCAATAAATCTTAATATCTTCAGTAAAACCAAACATAAAGATATGGAAAGTTACAGTTTCCAGGACACTCCAGGACATCTCCAGAATTCATCATCTTCCTAGTCATCTTCTCTTTTTCATGATAAAAAGATCTTCTTTCAATAAAAGTACTATTGAGGTTCACGTTCTGGATACAACTGATTTAGTTTATTTCAGGCTGTCAACAGCAAACTTCATCGGGCGCAATGTGTATAAAAGATGCTATCAGGTAAGGTATAATATATCTCTCATTTGTGTGTGATCGGGGATAGGAAAGTTAACACACTGAATACAATACAATTCCTTCCCTTTTTAGTTAGTAATCATCACTTAACTAGAACTTACAAAGAATTCAACTTGTCCTTACAAATGTATTTTTACTTGAATTCGCTTAATCAATCGTAATATTCGATGGCACTTGAAATTCACACTGATGTAGCTTAATAGTACAGGAAATCTTCATGCTCTGCTCTCTTCTTCTTCCTAGTCGATTTTCGAGCTCCAACTGGTTGGTAATTCGATGCGTTTTTGGTTTCCACGATCTCTTGCAATGCCTCTGGATGGAGTTCACTCCTAGCTGGTGGGGGTTCATTCGACAACTCGAAACCATCGAATGGTTCTTCATCATCCGACGCAGTATATCGCCTTTTCTCTCCCCGTCTATTCGTGATACTGTCACCGACCTGGAACGTGACATTTCGTCTCCTTTCAGTCTTCTTGATGAGCTTTATCTGCCCCCTGTGGGCCGTGAGAAGATGTGCTCCGATGGCAATCTGTAAAACATTCGTAGAGATTTTTTTAGTGAACGTAGCTTCTACCCATCTCTGGGTTTGTGATACATTAGGGTTCCTATAGTAAACCTTGTCTCCTGGTGAAAGCTTTTCAAAAGGATCACCCCTAATATGTTTGGACTGATTCCAAATCATATTTTCTACAGGGGGATATGCTAAATTGCTTTTAAATGATTTATTTGGGTTTAAAAGATCCAGTAAGGTTTTGGGTTTATACCCCAAAACTTTTTCTGATGGCGAATCACCAGTTCCGAGACAAGTGTTTCTATAGTTAAAAAGAAAGTAGTTAATCTTGTCCTGAAGATTCAAAGAAAACATTTGAGGATCCACAAGAAACTTTTTCAAAATTTCTTTCGTTACCCTAACCATCCTTTCTGCCTGTCCATTACTTTGTGGATGGTAGGGTGGACTTTTTATTACTTGTATCCCTTGTTTTCTTAAAAATGTATCAAAAGAAGTTGAATTGAACGGTGGACCGTTGTCCGTAACTACGACATCTGGAAGACCATACCTTGCAAATAATCCAGCAAATTTCCTCAAAACTTGCTCAGCATTAGTTCCTGTATCCATCAACTCAATTTCCAGCCACTTTGAACAACTGTCTACAATCAGTAATAAAACATGCCCTTTAAAATAAAAAAAATCAGCGTGAATCCTACTGAAAGGTTTCAAAGTCGGTATCCACTTGTTCGTTTCCTTACTTCCTGAAACATTTGTCATCTTTAAGCATGTATCGCAACTATTCACAAAATCCTCAACGTCTCTGTTAATGCCAAACCAATAAACATACTTTCTAGCAAGCTGCTTCATTTTAATGATACCGTTATGATTGGCGTGAAGCAGTTTCAATACTTTACTTTGCATCGTAGCAGGTATCACCACTCTATCCTGAAACAATAGACATCCTTGCACTTCTTCCAAATCTTGACTTTGAGCATACACATTTTTGAAACATCTTTGAATTCTATTAGGCCAACCATTCTTAATGAACGAAAGTATTTGTTGTAAAAATGCATCCTGTTTTGTCTCTTGGGCTACTTGCGAATAATCCAATGGAAAATTGTCGAATAAATTCAATGACTTTACATAATCACATGCGGTATCCAACACCATTTCGTTTTTCAACGGAAAACGGGAACAAAAATCCGCATTCCCTTGTCTTTCAGCAGGTCTGTATAAAATATCATAATCATATATGGCCAAATCCATTATGTACCTTTGAATTCTCGTAACAAATATTGAATTCCGTCCAGGTTTGCCCAGAATCCCCAACAATGGCTTATGGTCTGTGTATATAGTGAACTTTTGGCCGTATAGAAATTTATGAAATTTTTTTACTGTAGACACTACTGCCAGCGCCTCTAAATGTAAGATAGGATAAGTTTTTTGCGCATTATTCAAAGAAAAAGAAGTAAACCAAATGGGTTTCTCGTTTCCGTTCACTACATGAGAAATTACCCCTCCTAAACCGTATGATGACGCATCAGTGCTTACAACAATAGGTTTTTTCGGGTCATAGAACGTAAGTATGTTAGCTGATAACAATTTTGTTTTCGATTCTTCGAATGATTTGTCACAAACCGAGTCCCACTCAAATCTGACATTTTTCTTCAGCAGACCATATAATGGATTTAAAGTCATGGACAGATTGGGAAGGAATTTATTATAATAATTAAGTAGACCTAAGTAGGCTTTTAGTTCATTTACGTTTTCTGGTCTCTTTGCTGCCTGTATTGTCGAAACTTTTTCCGGGTTTGGAAGAAGACCCTTGTCTGTAATTATGTGCCCTAAATAAGGCAACTTATTAACGAAAAACACACATTTATTAAAGTTAATCTTAATATTAGCTTGTGACAAACGCTCCAAAACAATTTCCAATTTTCTCAAGCACTCTTCAGGACTCTTTCCTGCAATTAGCACATCGTCAAGGTAACAATATACAAACTCAATTCCTTTCAAAACATCGTCCATTATTTGTTGAAATATCGCTGCACTCGAGGAAGCACCTTGAGGTAATCTATTGTATGTGAACAACCCTTTTATTGTATTAATAACAACAAATTTTCTTGAATTTTCAGAAAGTTTGAGCTGTGTGTATGCAGTAGTCAAATCTAATGAGCAAAAACAGGTGCATCCCGCCAAAGAGGAAAATAAATCCTGTGCTGTAGGCAGAGGATACGTGTTCGGTATCAATACTTTGTTCAACGATACTTTGCAGTCAATTACAAGCCTAATTTCGTCATTTTTCTTCGGAACGACCACTACAGGCGAAGCCCATAAACTAGTTTTGATGGGAGTTATAATGCCACCGTTCTCTAATTCCTGTAAATGTTTCACCACCTTATCTCGTAACCGATAAGGTACGTTGTAAGCTTTTTTAAAAATAGGGCTATCTTTCTTGAGCACCAAATCGGCTTCATAACCTAGGATTGGACGCGAAAAATCTCGGTTAAAAACATCATCGTATCTATTTCTCAAATCATTCACCATTTTGTCTTTATCGTTGGTCAAAGCCAAATTGTTCACACACAATGCTTTCGAGAAAATTTGTCTCCAGCCATCACAAAAAACATCCAACCAATCTCTACCAATCAATGGAACAAATTTATGATCAGTATTGATAATTACAAGCTCCAGTTTAACTTTCTTTGAATTTAACCACACATTAACCATAATTGACCCAAAAACCTCCAAAGTTGATCCATTTACAACCACTAACTTTTTCATATTTCTTTTCAATGTTGTTTTACTGAATTTGCTCAAATAGTCAGGTCTGCTTATCACCGAAACTGAGGAACCACTGTCAATTTCCATTTGAATGGATTTCCCGTCAATGCAAACATCCAACAGACAAGGTTCACTAATCCTACTAATTGATTTAATCATCATACAAGGATAGTAATCACCTGAATCTGCGTCGCTATCGTAGTCCTTCCTCAGCCGCTTGAAATAGTCATGGAGATTATCCTCATTTTCCGCCTCTAAAAATTTCACCGGATTTCCTGTCGCATTTTTCGATTTATTCAGAAATTTATAACAATTCTTTTGGATATGTCCCCTAATATTGCAATAATGGCAAATGAAATTAGAATAGCGTCCCTTGGTTTGCGATCGGGACCGAGACCTATAGTTCGTATAAGACTTCTGTAAACGCCTATTATCATAGCTTCTTTCGTGACGATTCCTCTCTCTTCCTCTTTCCGCACCAACTCTTTCTCGGTAACCTCTTGTTTCAATCCTATCACCTTTCCAACCAAGCCTTTCTTTAACTGAATGCACCTCGCTAGTTCTATTGATCGCCTGGGAACTATTCGCTGCTACCTCTTTTGTCTTCAGAATCCGTTCCGCCACCTTTAGGGTCAAATTTTCTTCATCCAACAACCTTTGTTGTAAGTTTTTATCGTATACACCATATACTAGCTGATCCCTAATCGCGGAATCCCTAAACTCACCAAAATCACAGGTCTCGGCCAGTAACTTGACGTCAAGTAAAAAATTTTCATTACTTTCACTCGGTCCCTGAACGCGGCATCGAAATTTAAAACGCATCACAATGTCTGATTCTACCTTATCGTACCTCTCTTTGAGTTTCTTTATAATGTCGGCATATGATACAGTTTTAAGGTCCGTAGCAGGATACAGACGCTTTAGTTCATGGAATACCGTAACCCCACACAAGCTCAAAAAGATGTCCTTTTTCTTAACTTCCTGGATGTCATTGCTTGAAAAAATGTATTCCATTTGTTCAACATAATGGGAAAACGATGTACCCTGTACATACGGGTCAATGGTACCGATAAGTCCCATTATCACAACTTAGGCACGACACTTGAAATGTAAAAGAAATATAATTCAAACACAACCGCGATGGCAATGTTGTAGCCCACAAACAAAAGAACCAAAAAAAATCACGTACCTGTTCGCACACCAGCAATGATCTCGCCAAGTAGCACCAGTCCGATTCCGTTTCCTCAACGTCACCACCGGCAAGTCTAGCTAATCCAAGAGCGAATCCCAAAAAGCCACCGAATCCAGCAACAGCCACCTCTAAACGATCTCCAGTCACAGCAACTTCAACTGCCCAGCAACAGCAACAACTTCCAATTCCGCAACAACAGCAACCACTTCTTATTATGCCTCGAATTACTCGTCGACGGCCTATACCAGGGAAAGCTTTCAACCTGGGAACACAATCTTCCTTGCCTGAGCTGCTCAAAAGCACTTCCGCTCAATCCTCCTGGTAGCGTCACTTGAGACCGGCTATTGATAAAAGAAACAATACTGTCTTAGAATGTATTCACAAAAGCGATTATCAATATCAACACAAAAGAACAATCAATAGTATTCTTTCAGACTATCAGGCTTTTCTTTTACACTATGGCTCAATTGTTGCTGGTAAAATGTCCACAACTTACCAAAGGAAACCTCCAGAATTGGCCGAAATCTGCCCAATTGAACGCCTTGCACAGCTTCTCCAGAACCACTTCACTTTTGCACGCAAACTTAACTTTCACTTTTAACCTCGTCGTCAGCTAAAAAGATCTTCTTTCAATAAAAGTACTATTGAGGTTCACGTTCTGGATACAACTGATTTAGTTTATTTCAGGCTGTCAACAGCAAACTTCATCGGGCGCAATGTGTATAAAAGATGCTATCAGGTAAGGTATAATATATCTCTCATTTGTGTGTGATCGGGGATAGGAAAGTTAACACACTGAATACAATACACGTGATAGCAGCGAACTGATGCAAAAAAGTATAAGACATTTGTTTTCAAAATATAATCATGTATAATCATTGTGAAATAATAGATAAATTTGTGAAACTATTGAAATTTATATTGATGTACAATTACTCAAAAGCTTAATCTTTCTTGCACTCTGTTAGAGACACTTTTTGTAGAAACTTGAAGTCACGGAAAAGTGTTTCCACTCGATAAGAACTTTCAAGGGTTTTTGGAGAAAATCGCATGTTTTCAAATACTGCACCAAAAACTATGAAACTTTTGATTTCGAATTATTTTTAAGAGAAAATCCAGATAAATGGCCAAACATAGTTTAGATACCTTTAGGAACCCTATTATTAGTTCTTTTTTTAGTGTGACGTCCTCACTGGGACACTGCTTCTTACCTTAGTGTTTTATGAGCACTTCCACAGTAACTGTTTCCTTTGTCAATGACCATTTCGTATGTGCATACCATGTGGAAGACACGAAGGCACTCTTTTCCTAAGGAAGTCAAGGATTTTCCTTTACGAAAAGTTCTTGGAACGACCGGGAATTGAACGCGTCAACCTTAGTATGGTCATGCTGAATATCCACACCTTAACAGCTGTGGCTTTAGGGGCTTTGTATAAAATATGAACGCTCATTCACGTGAATTTCATATGGTTTCGTTTAAAAATTTAAATTGTATTTCGGATTCTTGGGGGGCCCCTTCATCGGGGGGCCCGGGGCACTTACCCCCTTTGCCCCCCCTTAAATCCGGGCCTGGTTATATGGAATGTATAGCATAAGGAGTATAACGAAAAAATATTTTATTTTTTTTTTCTGCGTAAGGAACGTAAAGAATTTTAAAAACAATATATCACTTTTTTGTGTATCCACGTGGTTCATCTGGGAAAATTATAGAAAGATTCAAAAAATAAATAGTACGGTTGAAAACGGTACTGACCCATCTTACCCCCTGACCCATCTTGCCCCCACATACCATATTCTAAAGAAGGATAATACATTAATTTTACTGGATATACCTAATATGCAGACAAGGATGATTTGCTGGAAAGAAGCATTACCGGAATCTAAATTGCTTTTATCGATAAAGAATAGCCTTTATACAAAAGAAGGATCATTCCCCTTCCGGAAAAAAAAATCAAAAGGTTATTTCGAAATAAGAGATCCAATATAATGCACCAACAACAAGTTTGCCTTCTTTCCCTTGAAGGCTGTTCTTTAATTTTTGGCCAGAGGGAAAATATATTTCACATATTCTTTATGCCAAACGGCCTTATGCCAAACGTACCAGATCCGTTCCTGGAGGATGAAAAAACGGCCTGGATAGATCCCAGAAGAAACTCCTAGAAAAATGCAGGAAGGAATTCCTGTAGGAATCAGAGAAAGAATTCCTGTAGGAATCTGAAACTCCTGGAGGAATCCCATAAGCAACTCCTGGAGGGGTTTTGAAAAAATGTCGGAAGAAATTCTTGAAGAAATCTCGGAATAAATATCTAAATAAATTGCGGAAGGAAGGAATTCCTGAAGGAAATCCAGAAGGAACTCCTGGAGGAATCCAGGAAGAAATTTCTTCAGGAAACCTAGAAAGAAGTTCTGATGGAATCTCAAAAGAATTGCCGGTTGAAATCCCTGGAGATTGTCGGAAGAAACTCCTGAAAAAAAAGAGGAAAAGAAAACCTTGAAAGAACTCCTGAAGGAAACTATGGATCAACTCGTTAGAAAAAACTCCTGGATCTAAGATAGAACTTTTGGAGAAATCTTAGAAGCAACTTCGGAAGGATTTGTAGGCATCTCTGAAGGAACTCCTGAAAAAATACAAGGAGGAATTCTCAAATGAAATCCATAAGGGAATCCTTGGAGAAATCCCAGATGGAAATGCTGGAGGAATTCTTAAAAATGGGAAAGGAACTCCTTGAGGAATCCCAGAATGAACTGCTGGAAGAGTTTACCGCAGGGTCCTCCATATGGTGAATATTATTGAAATGAAATCAATTTGATATACCTACTTGATAGAGAGTCCAAAATGTATTGGGGTTTCCAAAACAGTAGAAACTTTTGCTTCAAAAATCGTTTTTTTTTTCATCAAATTTTCCGCCAGAAAAGACCTTCGTGGGTATTTTTAACGGGTGATAGTGGAGGCTTAACAGTGAATTACGACCCCTAGCCTGAATTACTAATGATACAAATGGAAGAAAAGTGAAATTATTGCAGATTCTCATAACTTTCATGTAGTGTATTGATATTGACCGGGAATATATGTTATTTTTGCTTCCAAAGCTGAAAATTTTGCGTTACCGAACCACACATTTGATCGCCAATTGAGAAGCTCAGTGCTTCGCGTAATATCGTCACCAGCTGGTGCTAGTGTAACTGAGCTATCATTTTTTAAGGAATTTGTTCTAAGTCTGTTTGTCCGTGCTGTTACGATCGCGCTAACATCATTAGGGGCTGTCCATAAACCACGTGGTCATGAGGGGGGGGGGGGGGGGGGGTTCGGCCAATGACCGTTTTGTATGGACGAATAAAAAAATTTGTATAGTCTAATGACCACGCGGGAGGGTTGAGAAGTCCCAAAAAAATGACCACGTGGTTTATGGACAGCCCCTTATGTGTAACACCCTCTGAATCTGTTTGATTTAGACTTAAATTCAAACTAATGTCCTCTAGGGGTCCAAAATTCGACCGTTACCCTACATATCACGGTTTTGACAAACTGGCAACCTTGTCCTATGGCTCAATATCCAGAAAAACATAGATTTACAGGCCATTCTTCGGTGAGTCCTGATAATATGTTATGATTGTGATACTATTTAAACAGAATCTTTTCAAAGCCATGTTACCTATAGACATCTTTCTACAATCTGAAATAATATTATCAACTTTACCTTTTGCCTTGACTCTTGCTTTCCTGAATCCGCTGCTCGATGGACACCGTAGTCGAGAATCCATTTTGACACAGATATTGAGCAAAGGGGATACTCATGTTCTACAGAGTCACAGTGATCAGAACTTTATCAAGACTTTTTCAACAAAATATAGTAAAAACAAGGAAGTTCGTTTAAATAACAAACAAAATCACAAAAAAAATGTTCTTCGTCAACGTAAAAACGTGCACTTCCCGCTTCACTACCAAACACGGACTGGCTGGAAGATTGGGCGATTTGCTCTGCTGCACGCTTTGTGAAACGAAAAATTACCACATGGGTCAAGCTTGTCAAAGTGTTACCCACTGATGACAAACGATGATGATGATGCATCCGTCGTCGTCATTGTTGTTGTTACATTTTTACCACCCATCAGCGAGTATCGTATTTTTCGCTCAAGAAATTATTTTTTCCAGTTCCAGGCTAAAAAATGCCCCTTTTCGACACGGTACTTCAAGAAAAGCCAGCCATCGTGCTGGAAATGGGACACGCTTTCACCAAGTAAGTAAACCAGCGCCGTTTTGTTAAAATCGAAATCATTGTTTTCGGCTGATTCCAGGCTGGGATTCGCTGGTGAGCCCCACCCACGCAGCATCATTCCGTCGGAGGTGCTGGACCACAAAGCAAAAAGTGCCAGTCAGACCACTCCCAACAAAAAGCTGTTCGATTATGCCAGCGAGTCGGAACTGTACGACCAGCTGGTCGAGTTTCTGAAAACCATTTTCTTCAAGTACGTGCTCGTCAGTCCCAAGGAGCGGAAAGTGGTCATAGTGGAATCGGTTCTGTGCCCCACGCAGGTACGGGAAAATCTGGCAAAGGCGTTGTTCTGCCACTTTGACGTGTCGTCGATATTCTACGTTCCGACGCATTTGGTCATATTGGCCACGCTGGCAGTGGACACAGCGCTGGTGGTCGACATCGGCTACAAGGAAGCGGCCATTGTTCCTGTGTACAGTGGGGTTCAGGCCGTGTTCGCCTGGGAGGCACAACCCTTGGCGGCGGAAGCCGTCCACGAGCACATCAAGGGAGAGCTAATCTTGAACGGCGTGGAGGAGCACCTGCTAACAGATTATGTCATCGAGGACATCAAGGTGCGTACCTGTTTCGTGACTACCAAGGAGCGTGCGGGCAAATGGCGTGCGGAGGAAAAATTTCAGCCCTGTCCGGACGTAGATTACCCTATTAAGGGAGATGAAGTGATCAAAATCTCCGGAATGTTAAGAGAAACCGCTTACGAGGTTCTGTTCCCGGAGGACAATGACCATCTGAACCTGGCGAACATCATACTGAACTCGATTCTCAACTGCCCGAAAGACATGCGGAAATCCCTGGCCGAGAATATTGTCCTCGTGGGTGGTACAACCATGGTACTAGGATTGGCATCCCGTCTCAAAGCCGAACTGACTGCACTGCTCCAGTCGGATCAGTACCGGGATAAGCTGTTTTTGAAAACGTTCAAATTCCACAGCCCTCCGGCGAAGGCGAATTTTACCGCCTGGCTGGGTGGATCCATCTACGGGGCGACGGATTTGGTTCTGTCGAAATCGATCGCTCGGGAAGCGTACAGCAAGAATCAGCAGCTGCCGGACTTTACCAACTACGATGAGACACGCTCACATGGAAGGGTTTAGTGGCATTAGTAGTAATCCTCATTGAATTAGTCCTAACATTTTTCCGCACTATTGGCTTAATAAATTATTATTTATGAATACTCACATACTTATTGAGAAATATAAATCTCATGAAATAGAAATCGTCCAAGGTAAAACGCAAATTTCATCCCTAAAACAAAACACCCAGTAGTATTTCACATAGTTATACTTTTTATTAATCAGGTGATTCCACTAAGTTAGGATAACCGTCAATCATTAATGTAATGCCTAGTTACTTTTTATCCGGTATGCTTAATCAGCAGTATCCGTAGTTATACATATATTATGTTACAATCCAGAAGATACCAAGAAAATCAGTAATTCTTACGAGTATCTCCTCTCAGCGACATGCGACCTAAAAACCACTAAAAACGATCGCCGCTGTCCTACGTTGCATTCAACCCTTGCTGGAAGGTAAGTTGCTGTTGCTTCTTGATCTCGTCCTGCATCTCCATGGCCATTTGTTTGTACTTTTCCGCCTTCTTTTCGTCCTTTGTCGTTCCGTCGCCCTTGGCGTACATCTGGCTGAGGTTGGCACAGGCGTACATGTTCCGCAACTCGCACGCTTTGTAAGCGAACTCGAACGCCTTATGCATGTCCCTCTCCACGACGTAAGCCCCCTCCGGAAGTAGCGATGCGCTACTGCCGGGCGAAACCTTTTCCTTTTGCTCCAGCTCTTCTTTCACCTTCGGTGTATTGAACTCGTCCTTTAACACCCCGGAGATGTGCATCCCGGAAAGGTAAAAGCAAGCATTGGCATTGTTCATACTGCAGGCCTTTTTGAGGTACTCGAACGCCTTCGGCACGTCCCGTTTCATTTCCTTGGGAATGGACTTGGAAACCAGCAACAAACCGGAATGCAAGCATGCATCCGGATCGTTCAGTTCGCATCCTTTTTCGTAGTACTGGTAAGCCTTCACGGGGTCACCCTTATTCGAGGCACGACCCTTACCCAGGAAGCTATAGTTTCCGTACTTGAGGCAGCTCTTCGCGTATCCGTAGTCATCGCAGTTGGACCGGTACACTTTTGCGGCCTTTTCAAAGTCCTTTTTGATTCCTTCCAGATAATCTCCCAGAAGATGGCAAACTACGATATGAGAACAAAACAACAATGGATCATCAGTGGCGGTTCGCTGACCTTTATGAGCTCGTAAAATTCTGTCGTCTTATCGGCAAAGCCGAATGTGTTGTGTAATGTTTTTCTACTGCCTGCAACTTACCGTCAGCTTTTTTCTCTGAATAGCACCCGAACCGATATTCAATTCCCAGATTTTCCAGGTATTCCTTGACGTCCGATTCGTTCTTGAGATCGAGCGACATTTTTGGGGATTCCCAGTGATTTGCCGCACCGATTTAATTGAAATAAAAAATATTTTTTCCTTTTTGGCCAAAATGTGAAACACGATCCGAACCGCGATGATTGTTTTGCCTGCAGCTGACAACGTCCGTCACTCCGTCTGTCAAAACGGGAAAATCTTTTTTTTTACCCACCACTGACAGTTACAACAAGCTATTTTACGAGACGTGCTACCGATGGGCCGCTCATTGTTATTGTTTACATTTGATGTTTTTGTTTTCACGAAAAGTAGCATAACATGTGGTGAGTGCCAATCAGATTTTTGCTGACAGAAATGTTTTGATTTCTAATGTGGCATGTATCAATCCCCCGAGGTGCATGACATCACTAGCAGATAAAAAAAACCTCCCCACGGTCTACGGATACTGATTATAGTGGGCGGATTGACGCATTTTTGCAGATGAATGATCCCCGTTTATTTGATGGGCATGTGTCACATGTTATGCTAGCGAAAATGTAAATAAATGGGCCCAGCGGCTGGACTTCAAAACTGGAAAACATTCAAAAAACAGCTGATTTGAAACGTCTCATAAAATGCCTTACAGACACCCACTACACGAAAAATGAAGCACATCAAAGTTCGAATAATTTTGGAGCAAAAAAATTGGGTTAGTTCAATTTTTAATTTAATCGAATCAGGGGACCCGCATGCCGCGAGGTAGGCCTACTGCTCATACTTCTGCGAGTGTGTTAGTGTGACTGGCAACGCGACCAGAAGCCTGGTCGAATCCTGCTTGGAAATCGGTTTGTTTTGTCGATGGGCATGGCCCGCGAAATCGCATTGTGTTGTTTGGGAAGGCCCGCTCGATGCATGTTAGGTAGGCGTAGTTTGTTCGAGTTTGACGTGCCTGCATACCCTCCCTGAATCGAATAGCAATAGAAGAATTCGAACGAAATTCGGCGCGGGCAATCGAAACTGTTCGCGTCAAAAGTTTCGGAGTAATTTGCGAAACGTAATTTCCACAGCAGTGTTTATTGTACAGCAGCTTGAAACTAAATTTATTCATATTAGCAATCTTCAAACATTCTTAAAACTACTTTTATCAACTTACATTTTATAGTTTCTTTAATCCCTTTTTACCCCTTTCAGGTTATCTTCGACTGCTCGGGACTCGCTTGATGATCTACAATTCGTGGCAATAATAAATGTTTGATAATATCTCATTTGCAATCTTACTTACAGCTGTATCCGAAATACCCTATCTAGCTTCCCGGATCTCCAGCTCGTTCTCAATATCGTCCGCTTTCACTCAAACAAAATCTTTAACAAATAGCAAACTAAACTTTGCACTAGAATTCACTTTTCTATTTCACCAAATTTGCAATGGCCACAATCCTACTAAATGTACAAATCATCTACTACTCTCTCTCTCTGTGTTTACATTTTCTGCCTGTCGGAATTCGACGACCTCAATTCGACGACCGTAATTCCGGGGGGGATCTTCCATCGCCGCCAGAGTTACGCGCTTGAATTTCCAGCACAGCCAACTTCGCCACCGGACGCCTGAACTCCCCTTTCGCCGTCTTGACCAGTGCTTGCCGTACTCGTCCATCAGGGCCTGGGTACACCTTGCTGACCACGCCTCGCGTCCAACTCTTCCTCGCTCCTTCGTCCGCTATATACACCAGGTCGCCCTGGCTGATCGGTTGTACCTCTGCGTGCCACCTGGTACGCTGGTTGATTGCTGGCACGTACTCCGCTACCCATCGCTTCCACAGGCGGTCTGCCAGTGCCTGCGATCGCTTGTAGAGGTCCCGCAACGCTTCACCCTCGTCTGTCTTCCGAACCCGCTCTACCGCCACCTCTGGACCTTTCACGAAGTGGTTCGGTGTCAACGCTTCGCTTGCTTCCGGACCAAGTCCAGAGTACGTCAACGGACGCGAATTCACCAGATCCTCTGCTTCTGCCAACGTAGTCAACAGCACTTCGTCCGTCAATCGTCTTCCGTCATTTAGCACCGCCAGTGCTGCTTTCACGGAACGAACTAGCCGCTCCCAAACTCCGCCCATGTGGGGCGCGCTCGGTGGATTAAAATTCCACCTGGTCCTCGCATCCGTCATCGCTTCTTCACAGTCCCCCTCTATCTTCCACATAATCTCTTTGCTCGCTCCCTGGAAATTCGTTCCGTTGTCGGAGTAGAATTCCACCGGTTTGCCCCGCCGACACACAAAACGCCGGATCGCCATCAAACACGCCTGCGCCGTCAAACTGTGGGCCACTTCCAGGTGAATCGCTCTCGTCGTCATGCACGTGAAGAGGCAGATCCATCGCTTTTCCGACCTACGCCCAACCGTAACTGTGACCGGACCGCAATAGTCCACCCCTGTGAAGCTGAACGGCCGCCAGCCAGGAGTGATCCGCGCCAACGGAAGGGGAGCCATCCTGGGAATCTTCGGCACGCACTTCTTCGTTCTGCACCACACGCAAGCCTTCGCCACCGCCTTCAACTCCGCTCGTAGATTCGGGATCCGGAAACGTTGCCGGACATCGTTGATCACTGTCTCCGCGTTTGCGTGAGCCGCCTGCTGGTGATAGAACTCAAGCAACTTCCGAGTGGTGGGATGCCGCTTCGGAAGAATCACCGGAAACCGCAATTCAAAAGGGAGAAATGAACCCTGAGCCGCTCTGCCTTCCATCCGGAGCACACCATCCGCGTCCAAAAACGGGCTATCGTTGTACAGGCTGCTACACTTTTCTATCGGCTGCCACTCGCCGCGTGGAACTTCACGGTTCTTCGCCAACGTCTTGATTTCTTCTCCGTAGACATCGGCCTGCGCCGACCGCCACAGGTACGTTTCCGCTCGCTGATACTCCTCTCGCTTCAGTGGGACTGTTATCGCTGGTATTGCCTTCTTCGCTGCGCTTCGCACTCTTGGTGGTGCCGGAACAGCCTCGATCGCCAGCCCTTTCCGCTTCCTGACGCAGTTAGATTTGAAACGGTACACGCATGCTACCGTCCGGACCAGCACTTTCCAACGGGAAATGCGGGACACGTCGACCATCGGCTCTTCTGCTGAAAGGTCGTGGAACAGATGGCATGCCCGAACCTCTTCTGGCGTGTTCGGCTCTACCACTTCCTGCTTCATCCATCGCTGTTCCGGCTGATAAAGGAATCTCGGACCTTGAAACCACGGTCCGTTCGAATCCAAACTGCTGCCGCTCTTCCACTTCGTCAAATCGTCGGCGATATTGTTCTTCGTGGAAATCCACCGCCACTCGCTGTGCTTCGTCAGGCTGAGAATCTCGCCGATCCGGAAAGCCACGAACGGTTTGTACCTACGCTGCTCCGAATGGATCCATGATACGACTGTTCTGGAATCTGACCAGATGAACCGCTGCTTGATTTCCAGCGAGTGCGCTTCCACGACGGTTTGCAGCAACCTTGCTCCGATCACCGCCGCCTGCAGCTCCAGCCTCGGGATGGACATCATCTTTAATGGAGCTACCTTCGACCTCGCCATCACCAGCGCGCAAACTGGCCCGTTTCCCGTGAGCACACGGAAGTATGCTGCTGCTCCATACGCATCTTGGCTGGCGTCTACCAGCACGTGAAGCTGTACAGTGTTGTAATCCACTGACCTCGAACCTTGGAAGTAGAAACGGGGAATTTTCACGTTCTCGATCTCCGGGAGCCGAGCAATCCACCGATTCCACTTTTCGCAGCTTTCGTCGTCGATTGGTTGGTCCCAGTCGCTGCCACTACGCCACAGATCTTGGATCATCATTTTCCCGTGGATAACGAAGGTAGCCAGCATTCCTAGCGGATCGAACAGGCTCATAACGCTGCTCATCACCACTCTTTTTGTCGGTCGACGTTCGCCGGAGAAATACGGCGCCAGATCTTCCCGGAACTTGGCCAGGAACGTGAATTCGTCGCTGACTGGATTCCACACTATTCCCAGGACTCGCTCTAGATTTGACTCCTTGTTCTGAAGAATCTGAACGCTTTGATCAGGTGCACGCTCGCCGATGCCTTCCAGAAATGCGCCCGAATTGGACACCCAGTTCCGGATCTCGAATCCGCCTTTGGAATGGACGAACTTCACCTCTTGGGCCCGCTTCACCGCTTCTTCGACCGTGTCCGTGCTATCGAAATAGTCGTCCACGTAATGGTTTTCCACAATCGCTTCGGCCGCTTCCGGAAACTGTCCGGCATACTCTTCTGCGTTCCGGTTCTTGATGTATTGCGCCGTACACGGAGAGCTTGTCGCGCCGAACATCGTCACGTCTATGATGTAGACCTCCATCTTCTCTGACTCACTTCCACGGAATACAAACCGCGCTCTCTTGTCTGCGTCTCGCACTCGAACTTGGAGGTACATTTCCTTGATGTCGCCGCCGAAGCCTACTACTCGCTCACGGAATTTCGCTAGGACGTTGGGGAGCGGAGTTAACATGTCCGGTCCCTTCAGCAGTTGTGAGTTCAGCGATACTCCGTTGACCGCCGCTGCTGCGTCCCACACCAGACGCACTTTTCCCGGCTTCTTTGGATGCACCACCACGCTGATCGGCAGGTACCACACTTCGTTCGGCTCGAACCGCCTCAGTTCGGCCTCTGTCGCTACGTGAATGTAGCCTTTCGCTGCATAATCGTTGATCAGCTCGCTCACCTTCTTGCGCAGCTGGTCGTCTTTCGCTAGCCGCCTCTCCAGACAGCGGAATCGTTTCGCCGCCATCGAATAGCTGTCGGGAAACCGCACCTTGTCCTCCTTCCACAATAGCCCCGTCTCAAAACGGTCGCCAACTCGTATGGTCGTACTGTTGAGGATCGCCTTCGCTCGCTTGTCTTCTTCGGATTCCGGCAGTAGCGCTACGGAAATCACCGACTCTTCCATGGTGTAGTGGCTTCGCAACATGTCGTGCAACTCTTGATTCGTCACCGTTTCGCAATCATGGTGACCAACAATGCCGGGCTCGTTCCGGCTTGCACACGTCGGCCCGTAGATCGTCCAGCCTAGCTTCGATCGGACGGCGATCGGTTCGTCAGGCTTACCAATCCTTGATTCCAGCGGGGCGTAGAGATGGATATCCTTGAGACCGATGAGGATTTGTGGAGCTCCACTCGGAAATTCGGTCGCTGGAAGTCCACGCAGGTGAGAATGCCCACTGATGATCTCCGACATAGCCACGTTTTGCTGTGGCAACTTCAAACTCTCCACCGTATGAGCTGCCTTGATGCGGAAACGCTGCGTCGCTCCTCTGGCCGAGATGAATAGCTCCACCTTCTGGGAATGTTTCTCCACTCTGGATACTCCCGCTGTCCATGTCACTCTAAGCGGCTGCGTCACTCCTTGGACTTGTAACGCAATCGCCAGCGACTTCTCCAGTAGCGTATACGACGACCCCTCGTCAAGGAAAGCGATGGTATCGATAGCATTCTTCCCGTTGTACAACGTGATCGGTATCATCCGGAAAATCACCGACTGTTGATGGAGATGCACGTTGCAGTTCGCGCCAACGGATTGGTCGATGTGAAGCAGCGGATTATGTCGCTCGGTGCACTGGTTCACGTTGCATCGCAGGTTGAGCTTGCATCGGGCGTTTCCGTGTTCGTTGAGGCACAGGTATCCAGCTTCCACTTCCGGACCGCCTCCCATCTTTCAGGCAATCGCAGCCTTTTGAAGCTCTCACAGTTCCGGATCCGATGATCGTAGCGACCGCAGATCCTGCACGGCTTCTTCTCCCGACTCGGGACTTGATTGGCTGCACTGGCTTCGACACTGTGCGTATGCAGGAAACCTTCCTTCTCCTTCCTTCCGTTCTTCTTCCGGAACGCTTGGTCCGATGCGACGGACGCCGACTCGCAATACGGAGTGATCTCGCTAGCATCCTTGACAATCCTCGAGAGAAAGTTGGATAATGTCCGGAGCGTCACGAGTTGGGCCTTCCTCCGATACCGCACCCATTCCAGCTGCGTACTGGCCGGCAACTTCTCCGTCAACTCCTGGATGAGCATCGGGTTGATGAGATGCGCTGTCAGACCTGTCGCCTCCAAATGATCGGTTAACTGCTGCACGACGACACCGAACTGGATGAACGACGCCAACTTGTCCGTTCTTGGAGACGGTGCCTTCCGCACGTTCGACAGCAGCATGTTCAGCAACTGCTCAGGCCTGCCGTACAGCATCCGCAAGGTTTTGATGATTTGCGGTACTGCACTCGGAAGTAGGAGCCTGCTTCTTACCGCTTCTAGTGCTTGACCCTTCAAACACTCTTGAAGTCGCGCCAGATTCTCGACGTTCGAAAACCCGCACGCCGTTGTGGACGTCTCGTAGGCGCTGATAAACATCGGCCATTCCTCGAGCCGCCCCGTGAATGTCGGAAGCTTCTTTGACAGAAACTGCCGAGCGGAGAGTTGGGCCTTCGTTGGACCACGCACCATTACCTCGGATTGCATTCCGAAGTCTTCTTCCTGCGACGAACTCTCTTCTTCCGACTCCGAATCCGATTCTTCGGACTCCTCTTCACTTGGTTCGCTGGCTTGGTACGAGCGTAGAGCGACGTCTTCTTCGAACTGTGGCCTCTTCTTCTTCTTCTGCACCTCCGGATGGCCGAGCGGAGTTTTCTTGTGGCTCACCGCTGGGAGCGAGGTTATGTCCTGCAGGACGGGTGGTGCAATTCCAGATGCCTTCGGTGTGGAGAACTTGCTGAAGGCTCCACGGTAATCCTCGCGGTCTGCTTTGGCCGGTTTAGCTAGTTTCCGGTCCGATTTGCCCGACTTTCGCTTCTCAGGCTCCTCTTCTTCCGGCTGTTTCATCCCCGGCTTCGCTTGCTTGGACTTCCTACTTTCCTTGACTCCTCCTTTTTCGCCTCCGGATGCTCCATCTTCCTCCAGTTCCGCTACCTCTTCCCTCGCCGAATCGAGCTTCACTTTCTCCAGCCTTTTCTGCACCTGCTTCAGCACTTCGTCGCGCTTCTTCCGATGCGCTTCTTCTTCGGCCGCTTGTAGCTCCATTTGCTCCTTCTCGTACGCCAACTCCATTTCGCGCCTTTCTCTTTCCGCTTCCTGCCGCAGCAGAAACAGCTTCTTCTGGTGTTCCAGCCGCTTCCTGTGTAGGATCGTTTGCAGTTCCATGGCCTGTCTCTCCTTCTCCATCTCCTTCTCGAGTTTCTCGCACTCCTCTTCCAGGCCGGGAGGCCCCTCTTTGTCCGCCGATCGCCGCAGACACTCTTCACAAGACCACGAAACATCCCTCACTTCAGCCGAAACACCGGCGCACCCGAAATGGTACCAACGCTGGCAATGGTCACAAAACACCATCTCACTTTCGTCATCATCCGGACGACGACATCCCGCGCAGTTAAATCCCGTCTTTTCCGGGTCTTGAATTGATCGCGACATTATAAAATTTTCAAGAATGTTCGCGTCAAAAGTTTCGGAGTAATTTGCGAAACGTAATTTCCACAGCAGTGTTTATTGTACAGCAGCTTGAAACTAAATTTATTCATATTAGCAATCTTCAAACATTCTTAAAACTACTTTTATCAACTTACATTTTATAGTTTCTTTAATCCCTTTTTACCCCTTTCAGGTTATCTTCGACTGCTCGGGACTCGCTTGATGATCTACAATTCGTGGCAATAATAAATGTTTGATAATATCTCATTTGCAATCTTACTTACAGCTGTATCCGAAATACCCTATCTAGCTTCCCGGATCTCCAGCTCGTTCTCAATATCGTCCGCTTTCACTCAAACAAAATCTTTAACAAATAGCAAACTAAACTTTGCACTAGAATTCACTTTTCTATTTCACCAAATTTGCAATGGCCACAATCCTACTAAATGTACAAATCATCTACTACTCTCTCTCTCTGTGTTTACATTTTCTGCCTGTCGGAATTCGACGACCTCAATTCGCCTACCTATCACGCACACCATACCGCTGCCCAGCTGTCACCTTCATCTGCGCCGTGCGGACGGTTGCTCGATGTTGGGTTGTCCTAACAGAAACAGTCGGGATCTTGGTCAGGGTAGATCCAACTCCCGTGAGCATTGTAGCAGTCTACTATCCTGGCTCTAATCAGAGGGCAGCGCTCTGTCAATACAGAAAAGATATTATGCTTTTGGTCGAAATACGAAGTGACCGAACGTGCGAAAATTGATTTTTAACCTACTTAGAAATGTCGCAACTCAATTTTGATTAGTGCATATTGTTGCTCTTAATTAGCTTAATGATGCGCAACAGAAAAAATAGATTCAAATTTACTTCGCAGCTGCAACTTCGCATGTGTTTCTAGCGACGACTTCGATTTGGTGGTGCGACGATAATATCCACCAGCTCATCAACACCGACGGACCCTTCTTTCTAGTGGGAGATATGAATGCGCGGCACAGGATGTGGAACTGTGCTAGGGCCAGGACGTATCTTGCAACAAGTCTATGAGTCCACGGATATCTACATTCACGTTCCTGATACTCCCACCCGCTACCCGTCTGGTCGAGGAAAGCCATCAACCTTAGATCTGGTGATCTCGAACAACCGGATACAAATGTCGAGGTCAGTATCGCATGCCGAATTATCGTCGGACCACTTGCCCGTAACCTTCACCATCGATGCTGACATTCCAGTACTTCCGGCGGGAAGGCTCATCCGCTGCTACGATAAAGCGAACTGGAGTACCTTCGCTCGAAGGATTGATCAAGACATCGACCTCACAGCAGGTTTGCTAAACAATCTAGATCGTTCGGAGAAAATCGATGAGGCCATCGACAAAGACACCGACATCGTCAGGGCGGTTGAGGAAGCAGCTGTCCCAACACGAAGGATTTTGCCAAAGAAAAAGGACATCCCCGACGAGCTGAAACTTCTGATTCGGCTGAGAAATGTGCGCCGAAGGCAGTTCATCCGCAGACGGGATCCACTGATTGGTGCGGTGGTCAACCATCTGAATAACGTCATCAGCATTAAAAGCGCAGAACACCGTTACAGGGACTTCGGTTCGATGTTGAAAAATCTGGACAACGGTAGCAACAAATTCTGGAAGCTAATCCGCAGCCTCCGAAATACGGTCAAGTACAGCCCACCGCTCAACGTCGATGGAAATCTGATTGTGAGTCCATCACAGAAATCCGAAGCGCTTGCAAGGGCGTTTGCAACTGCTCACAACAACGAGGAGCCGGGAGATCCTGAAACTTCGGCAGCAGTGGAAAATGCACTCGTCCAGATCCGTGCTGCAAGCTCTCCAGTGCCTCACGCTGCTCTAGTAAAGCCGAAAGAGGTGAAGTCAATCATCCGAACGCTAAAAAATCGGAAATCTCCCGGGCAGGATGGCATTCGGAATATCTGCCTTAAGCGCTTGCCAAGAAAAGGGTTGGTGGTGCTGACCAAAATCTTCAACGCATGCCTGGTCCTGAGTTACTTCCCAATCAGATGGAAACACGCCAACGTGATAGCTATCCCGAAAGTTAACAAGGATATCACCAATCCAGGTAACTACCGACCGATAAGCCTCCTAAGCAGCCTGAGCAAAGTGCTCGAAAGGGTAATCCTCGTCCGTTTGAACCGCCACCTGGAGACAGTGCAATGCGTTCCACCCGAGCAGTTCGGCTTCAAAACGGGGCACTCAACGGTGCATCAACTCACTCGCATAACGCAAAAAGTGAAGCGCGGGTTCCAAACGGGAAAGTCGACTGGTATGGTTCTCCTGGATGTCGAAAAAGCCTACGACTCGGTTTGGCAGGAAGCCGTGGTTTTCAAGCTCTTCCGCTCGAATCTACTTCTCTACCTAGTTAAGATCGTGCAGTCCTTCCTTTCGAACCGATCTTTCTCGGTAACGGTAAATGGTGAATACTCCCGTGCCCACAACATTCCTTTTGGCGTGCCCCAAGGTTCAGTGCTAAGCCCGACTCTTTACAACGTCCTTACCTCTGACGTACTGATGGTCGACGGCGTAACATACGCATTTTTTGCGGATGACACCGCTTTCCTGGCGTCAGACAAAGACCCGCACATCGTCGTCACTCACCTACAAGCGGCAATGAACAACCTTGAGGAATTTCAACGCAAATGGCGGATCAAGCTCAACGCGGGGAAAACACAGTCCATCTACTTCACCAGGAGACGAGTCGCTCGTCACCTCCCACGTCGATCAATCATGGTCAACGGCCAGCAAACTACGTGGGATGACGAAGTAAAGTATTTGGGAGTGATTTTTGACCAGAAGCTCAAGTTCGATAAGCACGTAAACTACATCGCTGGAAAGGTGGATCGGTCGACCAAAGCCCTATACTCTTTGCTGAGTCGCCGATCGAAGCTGCGCGTGAAGAACAAGTTGTTGGTGGTCAAGTGTATCATCCGGCCAATGAATCTATGCGTCCGCGGTTTGGGGCAACTGCGCCAAATCGCACCGTAAACGACTACAGGTGAAGCAGAACAAGCTGCTCAAGATGGTCTACACTGCAAAAATTTCAATATTTTTTTATATGTGTAAAAACTAATGAAAACCTATAAAAATCTCTTCATACGCCTCATTAGCTAACATAATCTTGATTAACACTACGAGTTTTTAAAAATATGTGTGAGATCTTATAGTAAAAATCCATAACATCTCACACATGAAATTGAAAACATTTGAAGATACCGTTGATATTCAATACCAATGACGAAGCGCGAAGAAAAAAAAAACATTCATTGGCAGTGGAAAACAGTTTTTGCCAGGCAAGATCGAAGGTAAAACATTTTAATGATTTTTTTTCCAAGTTCTTCTAATGAAACCCATTGGTTACGCTTCACAGGTAATTCGGATGTTGATTGTAAAATGTAGTGATGTACCGAATATTCGGCCGGCCGAATATTCGGGCCGAATATCAGCTTATTTTAGATTTTGCCGGATATTCGTTTAGCCGAATATTAAATGTATTATTCGGCCGAATATACCGAATAGGCCGAATAATGACTAAACATAGCAACAACACACTAAATCAAGAATTAAGTGAATTGTGAAGTGGATTTTCGGAGCATTTTATTTGCAAAAAGTTACTTTTTCTGTGATGTTAAAACTTTTCTGAAGATGCTGGATTTTAAATTCTACTTTCTTGAAAACAAAGATGCCCTTTACAATAACTTCACGAGATTTTTAACAAGAAAATCGGCCGAATATCTGACCGATTATTCGGCCGAATATACGGCCGAATATTCGTTTCGCCGAATAATAAAATTCGAATTATTCGGTATTCGGCCGAAGGCCGAATAGTACTATTCGGTACATCACTAGTAAAATGCGTCCGTGAATATTCAATCGGTAAGTAAACCATTTTTATCGTATTATCTACATAGCGTTTCACCCAAGTACTCGTATTTCAGTTTATTACTGGACAGCATCGGACCGGACAAGGATGGAAGAAAATCACTTCTAGTGACAAATGATACAGGATACGAACAATCCAAGATTGCCTTTGCTCTTGCAGTAGCATGATGCCGACACCCTCGCCCGTGCTTGTATCATGGGATCACAGGCAATCAAAGCATCTGATGCACGCTTTATCATGGGATCACTCGTTATCGGATCATGTTACAAGTCGTGATAAATTTTATTCATCTCAATTTTCATCACGATTATGGACCAATAAACAGAATTCATGGTTGGAATCAATACATTCATTTGCATATCTTAATATTAAAGCAACAAGAATTCACAAAAAATGGATGATTTTCGGAATTTATCATTTCGACTTCATGATAACGATCGCATCATGGCCGCACATGCCTCGCGATTCAATTTTCGCGGAGCGTGGTTTGTTATAATGCTTGACGACAACGCTCTATCGTTGTTGCTATGATCGCGCGATGCGCTTCAACCGCGACACATTCAGGATCTTATCATGATCACTAGATTTCCATCCTTGGGACCGGAAACTGCAGCGCAGCCGCCAAACGCATCCCTGGGAATTCAACCACACGGAAGGATTGCCCCATTTCCAAGGGAGATCCAGTCATGCGGATGCGATACTTGAATCAGGAACTTGATCACATACGGAAAGTACGGTACCGGAAGGAATATAGCTGCACACAGGAGCTGGGACACCGGACCGTTGAATCACGAGGGGAATGTACTTGATCGTGTATTGTGTTGCTTATTTCAATTTTAAATAAATTCAATGAGAATAAATACTTACCTTACCGGTCAGGCTAAGGCCGGGGTGGCCTCTGCTGTACATAGGAGTCGCCTCCAATCCACTCGGTCTATGGCTGTTTGCCTCCAGATCCGCACTCTGCGTAGGGTCCGCAGATCGTCCTCCACTTGGTCGACCCACCTAGCTCGCTGCGCTCCACGTCTTCTTGTACCGGTCGGATGACTTTCGAGAACCATTTTAGTCGGGTTGCTATCCGACATCCTGATGACGTGACCCGCCCACCGTAGCCTCCCGATTTTCGCGGTATGGACGATGGTTGGTTCTCCCAGCAGCTGGTGCAGCTCGTGGTTCATTCGCCTTCTCCAAGTCCCGTCTTCCATCTGCACTCCGCCGTAGATGGTACGCAACACCTTCCGTTCGAAAACTCCAAGGGCGCGTTGGTCCTCTGCACGTAGGGTCCATGCTCGGGTCCATGTTTCGTGCCCATAGAGGACGACCGGTCTAATCAGCGTTTTGTAGATAGTTAACTTCGTGTTACGGCGAACTTTATTCGATCGTAGAGTTCTGCGGAGTCCAAAGTAGGCACGATTTCCTGCCACAATGCGCCTCTGAATTTCTCTGCTGGTGTCGTTGTCGTCGGTCACCAGTGAGCCCAAGTACACGAATTCTTCAACCGCCTCGATTTCATCACCGTCGATATGAATTCGGGGTGGCGGGCGTGGTGATTCCTCCCTGGAGCCCTTTGCCATCATGTACTTTGTCTTCGACACATTAATGACTAATCCGATTCGCCTGGCTTCACTCTTTAGTCGGATGTACGTTTCCGCCATCGTCTCAAATTTACGAGCAATAATATCAATATCATCGGCGAAACCAAGCAGCTGAACGGACTTCGTGAAAATCGTCCCACTCGTGTTTATCCCCGCTCTTCTTATTACACCCTCCAAAGCAATGTTGAACAGCAAGCACGAAAGACCATCACCTTGCCGTAACCCTCTGCGAGATTCGAAGGGACTCGAGAGTGTCCCTGATACTCGAACTACGCACATCACTCGATCCATCGTCGCCTTGATCAACCGTATCAGTTTATCCGGGAATCCGTATTCGTGCATAATCTGCCACAGCTGTTCTCGATCGATTGTATCATACGCCGCTTTGAAATCGATGAACAAGTGATGTGTGGGCACGTTGTATTCGCGGCATTTCTGCAACACCTGGCGGATGGCGAACATCTGGTCCGTTGTAGCGCGTTCACCCATAAATCCAGCCTGATATTGCCCCACGAACTCTCTTGCAATCGGTGATAGACGGCGGCATAAAATTTGAGAGAGTATCTTGTAGGCAGCGCTCAGTAGTGTGATCGCGCGGTAGTTCCCGCAATCCAACTTGTCGCCCTTTTTGTAGATGGGACACACGATACCTTCCATCCATTCCTCCGGTAATACTTCCTCCTCCCAAATCTTGGTAATGACCCAGTGTAGTGCTCTCACCAGTGCTTCTCCACCGTATTTTAGAAGCTCGCTTGATAGTTGATCTGTTCCAGCGGCTTTGTTGTTTTTCAACCGGCCAACCTCCTCCGCAATCTCTTGAAGGTCAGGGGCCGGAAGTCTTTCGTCCTGTGCACATACTCCTAGATCTGTTACCACGCCATTTCCGGTACTTGCAATGTCGCCATTGAGGTGCTCATCGTAATGCTGCCGCCACCTCTCGACCACCTCACGCTCGCTCGTGAGAATATTCTTTTTTTTTTTTTTTTTTTTTTTGCTAGGTTTCTAGCTGCACTCTGAATAGAGTTGAAACCTCTACACTAGACCCGAAGATAGGAAAGAGTACGTAATCTTTCAGAAGCAGTTTGCCAGCCGTACGCGGAAAATGCAACCCCCTGAAGAAAGCGTTAGTTCTTGAAGCCGCCGCCTTTGGTGAGGCGCCACGGGTTTGTTTACGAAATTTCAGTCTGCTGACCAATTTGCTACGTGCGGAAGCGAACTTTGTCGTGCGAAGATAAATTCGTGATCGAAAAACGATCATTTCCACATATTGTTGAATGGGTTCAGCGTTCTTTGTTAAATTTACAAGATGCACAAGTATGAAAATACATTTAGCCCATTTAAAACAATACTAAAGTCAATTAAATTTGAATGTCGCACCTGCTCCAACAGAAAAAATCACTATGTTTTCAGCCTTATGCAACTGCCCATTCAAATTAGCACCACGTCCAGCACCATATTTTTGGCTTCAATCCAGTTGTATGTGGATGACAGCCGTTTCATGGGGTTGGGAAAATGATATCCATTAAGACACTGTTGCAACTGACTCAGAAAGCTACGGTAGAAGATTGGAAAGTTTTCAATTGGTCAGTCAGTCAGGATTTGCCTATGTAGTGTTATGGTCACACGGTTTGTGTTTGTCTTCTTGTTTGATTTTGTAGTATAGTTCAATATGTTTTACCTGCTTCTCGTTAAATCAGTTGTCGTATGTTTGTTTTTTTTTCACCGAATCAATCGAACCCTGTATGTTAAAATATAGTCGATCCTGTCTCAAATTGTTTTCTTGATTTCGCTAATCGTTTTCCACTTCTCTGTGTTCATCTCTTGCGTCCTTAAATTGTCATCGGTCCAAAACCCACAGAAACATGTTACTGAACTTCTGATATTTTTCTGTTGGTGTCATAATATCATCTAAGAGATAAACAAAAATACGCCAAGTTGGTCAGTTGATTGCAATAAAATTTTAAAATAATAGAGATTTCATGTCAACTTTCATCCCGCTACAAATACTATGAAAAATATTCAAATTCGTTCAATTGTCCTATCGGTCCCACCTAGATAAACCATGTCCTATTCTCAAGCGTAGCTTAGAAATGTTAACCTAGTCATACACAAGTAACGTTGTTCAGTTAATAAAAAGCAGTCAGTTTTTGTCCAAAATGTCACGTCGAACGCATTGACGTCAACAATGCGTTTAAGTGTTCGCACGTTAGCTTCGAATCTATCAGCACAATTAAGTGCTGCAAATCTCCTTCCCATTATTAATTCGTCGGTTGATTTTAATTGCATTATTTAAAGAAAATATGGCCAACTAACATAGTAAAAAATCGAAAAAGTGACTATGACATTAATAAATTACTAATCAAAATCAACCGAGAAACGTGGGAAATAGAGTCCAAACAACATTTTGAAGTTAGCTGGCTGTAAAAGGTTCCAAAACCTGTCACAAATCCTATAATACTCTTATTAGGATTTGTAACGATCATCAAAACCTACTTAAATCCAACCGACTTGGAACTATTGCTTGGGAATAGACTCTACTGAGCCCCGGCGGTTCCTCCTGTTTATCGAGCATGTCTGATGCATATGATCAGCCATACTCCATCTGCAGCAGCCGGTTCGTGATGAACCGTTGGAGGCGCATTAAAGTGTTAAAAAGGTGATATGTTTCACTAAAGAACACTACATTACAATAATCAAAATGAAACTCCTTCACTTTAATACCGTCAACCCCTGCGAACTTGGCCAGGGTCTCGACCACCTCACGCTCGCTCGTGAGAATATTCCCGTGATTATCTCGGCACATGTCGGCTTGTGGCACAAAGCCTCTGCGCGAGCGGTTCAGCTTCTCGTAGAACTTTCGTGTGTCTTTAGCGCGGTACAGCTCTTCCATCGCTTCGCGATCTCGTTCTGCCTGCTGGCGCTTCTTCATCCGGAAGACTGAGTTCTGCCTGTTCCGCGCCTGTTTATAACGTGCCTCATTCGCTCTCGTACGGTGTTGCAGCATTCTCGCCCATGCTGCATTCTTCTCGTTTTTCAACTGTTCACATTCGCCGTCGTACCAGTCGTTTCTGTGATTCGGAGTCGCGAAGCCTAGTGCTGTAGCCGAGGTACTACCTATGGCGGATCGGATGTCCCTCCAGCCATCTTCAAGTGTAGCTGCGCCAAGCTGCTCTTCCGTTGGTAGGGCCACTGCTAACTGCTGCGCGTAGTCTTGAGCCACTTCTACGTTACGCAGCTACTCGATGTTGAGTCGCGGCGTTCGACTTCGACGCGTGGTGATAACTGTCGAAAGTTTTGAGCGCATGCATACAGCTACTAAGTAGTGATCCGAATCTATATTCGCACTGCGGTATGTGCGGACATTGGTTATATCCGAGAAGAATTTACCGTCGATTAGAACGTGGTCGATTTGGTTTTCTGTTTGTTGGTCGGGTGATCTCCAGGTGGCTTTGTGGATATCTTTGCGGGGGAAGAAGGTGCTTCGGACTACCATACCACGGGAGGCTGCAAAGTTTACGCATCGCTGGCCGTTATCATTCGATACGGCATGCAGGCTGTTTCGCCCGATTACCGGTCTGTACATTTCCTCCCTTCCTACCTGCGCGTTCATGTCGCCGACCACGATTTTCACGTCACGCGGCGAGCAACCATCGTATGTTTGCTCTAACTGAGCGTAGAACGCTTCTTTCTCGTCATCGGGTCTCCCTTCGTGTGGGCAGTGGACGTTGATGATGCTGTAGTTGAAGAAACGGCCCTTAACTCTCAACATGCACATCCTTGCGTTGATCGGCTGCCACCTGCTGAGAATAAATAAGCATCTTTAAAATTTATAATATTTGTAAATACTTTTCATTCCTATAATTATTTCTTATTTCTGCTAAAAATAAGCCTAATAGTAAGTATAAATCAAAACATTAAAATTGTATGTGTGAGACTTATAGATGTTTTATATGTCCTACACATAAAAAGTATTGCTGTGGTTCTATTGCAAATATCTATATAGCTCACACATAAACCCAATATGGATTTTTTTCTCAGTGTACAACCTGAACCCGTGGTACCCGACCGATGATCTCCACAAGCTGGCTGGTGTCGATACAATTGACGCAAGCATCGAACGTGCTACAAGATCCTTTAGGACTTCCTGTGCAATGTCCGCAAATCCGCTCATCGAAGCACTCCACCTTCAACATCTGTGATATTAGCGTTAAGAATAATGAAATCTAGGATTTTTTCAATCTTAAACTCGTTTTCCCTAAAAAAGCTACTCGTAGCTAGCAATTTCTTGTTGTACATACGTCTCTATTAAGAGCAACATTAACGGCGGCTACTATTCGAGCAACCCGCGCAGCGCTACCATTTTGACTTAACCACCCTTTTCCACACCGGTAGCAATCAAATTAGTCACCCTGATTCGTATCGGGAGGGCTGTCATATTTGCATAGAATTTTTAGCAGCGCAACTGTCCCGCTACTATATTTGGTCACCCACCCATAGCGCTACTATTTTGCGAGCGCATCCAGCAGCGACCGGTAAAGTTTGCTGCAATGATGGAGGGCTGCCAAACGGGGTATACACTCAGCGAAAAAAACTAGCGAAATTCATCGAAATACCTTATGAAAATTTGCTATAACTAATTCTTATGGATGACATAAGAATACCTTATGAAAATTGATCGTGCTTGCTATGACAAATTTCATAAGATAGACTTATGAAAAGAACAAAAAAATCTTAAAATGATGCAGACTGGATTCGATCCATGAACGTCGGGATCACCGAGCCCGTGTTTTATCCACACGGCTACCGACGCTTGAGAATACCATGTTGCTAAACATGAACAAAAGCCAAGCTGTGAGACGATTTTACGTCATAGAGTGACCTTATGAAATTCATCCGAATCATTATGAATTATTTAAAGGCCGTTTCATAAGTTGGGCCTTATGGAAATCTTAAGGTTATTTGGCTGAGTGTAGAAGCGCACCGTTAAAGGTGCTCTAATGAAATTGAATTGTTCTCAGTTGTAGGGTTATCCAAATCTCTGAATTGTTAATGTTAAGTTCTTTCTTTAAAATAGTGTTATTGGCTACAGAAAAAAAAATCGAATGACCCCCAATTGTACCCAAATAAAAAATACTGTAGAAAAACTGAACGTTGTATTGTAATAGTACTATTTTTTTTTTTTTTTTTTTTTCATAGTGATTACGGCGGTAGCACACTGTGCTTATGTTCTAACACCGCACCCTTTCCCTACGTTTGCTTCTATGAGCCTCTATTTTTGTTTCAACACACAGAAGTACGTAGGCATATCGTGGCCCAAGTCGACACTGTTTTGGCCTGCGTTGAACAAAAATAGTTTTAATAAAAGTTTCCCCTTTTTTCAATTTGTCAATTTTTTTTGTAGTATGGTCCATGTATTTAGTTAGGTTTTTGTCAATTTGTCAGTTATTCGAAGTAGATCTCCAATATGTAGTCAATAAGTCAATTAAGTCATTCTGATCTGTTCTATCATAGCAGCTTGAGTCTTTGCTTTATTGAAGTGTAGTTTTATTGGAAATATGCTGAATATCGTTATTAAAAAGAGACGTCTGGAACTGTGTCCTGCTAGTTGTTCCGTCATGCACATACGTCCTGTCTTAATAATGCCTAGGAGATTAACGAAAACACGTGTGTTCGGTCAGATGTCCATTGCGTAGAAAGTCAAGGAAAATAGGTTTCTTTATTGTCAGTTGTTATGTAAGCCTCGCTTGAAGCACTTCCCGTGAGAACCCTGTCATCTGTACACCAACTAATCCGTATCTTCGTACACAGCTAAATACTATACTGTCAACCGGCGAGAAGCCTATGGGTAAATATTAAAAAATGAATAATAATGCTGTCTAGCGCGTTGTTTTCTATCGGCCACTATTTTAGTCTAGTCCCAACTGCAAGCTTTTTTCCAATCTTATTGTCAATTGTCTTCTAGATACCCCACGGAATTGATGAGTAGTGAGTTCAATGCAGAGATCCCCCCCCCCTCACACTCCCAAATTGTGGTAGGCCCCCGATAAACCTGCAAACCAGACCCACCCCCAGCCAAAAGCTCTAGCAGATGTGGACAAACCGGTGCTCAACGTGCTCTCTCCCATCGTGGCAACATCAAATATGTGGACTGTACAACAATAGTAGTTTTAATGAAATGAATACTAAGAATTTAGGCCGACACTCGAAGTGACGAACTTCACAGTGCTAGTTGAGTAAATACATGAAAGATGGGTAACAACAAATGTGCACAAACAGATGCATAACAATATGCATGTAAAAAAAGGCCGCAACTATCCATGGTGAATTTAAAATAATGACAGCGTAAATATAATGGAACAGACTCACCGAATTTAGCTCCAAAATGCCCCCTAGACGATGGTATTGTCCACTCTATGTAGCCACGCGTTGTACAAAATGAACCTGAAATGACAAGAAGACAGTGGGCCGCCAAACTCCACAAAATGGCGGCCCGGAAATTTTAGTATTCTGTTTATAGCATTGTTGAGCATCATAGAGCATAATTTATATTCAGTTTTAAATATAGTTTCTTGTTACTATGCTAAGAATTAGAGAGATTCCAATTTTTTTTTCTACCTGCACCAGCGAACGTCTTGAGTGAACAGCATTCAACATCTAAAATTTAGATTCTAAATTGTGCATTCACTAATGCGATTTTCTTATCACCCTGCCCTGTCTTAAGTAGAAGATATAAGTAATGCAGAGACATCCCACATGCACTCTTGCATTACATAATAAGGTTGGACCCTGCTGCAATCAATGTCGTTATGCTATCCACTCCTGAGTTTATAGGTAGTTGCTATAAAAATAATTTCGAAGAAGTGAAAAAGAATAGTACGAATCTACTTGTTAATAAAATGCTGCTACTATTACTATTACTACTACTCCTACTACTACTACTAATACTACTATCTGTTCGGTTTTCTTATCGGGTATTTCGGCTGTAGCTTTTTGGAGAGAGATAGAGGAACACAAGTGTTCAGCTTGAAGATCGTAAATGAACTGATCAGATCGGTCCGTCCGTTTATTCGCATGAGCTCAGAATACTGCCCGAAGGCGTTACATATAATGCCACAGTTGATTTATAAAAAGGAAGGTATTCAACAGTTCTTCCCCTTTTGAGAGTTCAAAATTACAATTGAAAATTTAAAACTTTATCGATAGCTTTTTTCAAACGAAGCTTAAACCTAGATTATAAAATTCATTACGAGTTCGAAAGCTCTAACTTAAAGCTAGTACAATAATCATAGTATTCCAATAATTCGAAAGTGATATTCATCACCACGCTGAAAATCATTTGCTTGATCTTTTTACTCCAAGGATCGCCGATGGCTTCTCAGGATACCAAAAATCTCCAGTTTTGGTTGATTTACGCTGGCGCTTGGATCTCCTCAATTCACCATCTATCTCTCCACTCTGCACATGCTTCCTCTTTCTACTGCGGCTTGCAGGCAACGGTGAAGCCGCTTGACCTCTCACCACGTCCTCAACCATCCCATCATCACGATCGCTTAGACCGACCGGAACCTCTTCCATCCTCGACCTTTGTCGATTCGTCGTCTGTGATTGTTGCTGCGTAGAAACTGTGATGTTGGGTCGGCAGTCAACGTCTTTCGCAATCCTCAGTTGACTCCGATGAGCCATAGTTGCCACGTTTCCAAGCTGTACCTGAGTTATCATCATCGTCCTCATTCGTCCTCAGATACTGCATCCGTTCGCAAAGATCCTCGCTGGGCCGCTCGAGTTCCTCAGCTTCCACCTCCTCTGTGAAATGAACCGCGTCACGTGTCATGTTCTTCAGCCTGAAGCATTTACGCTTAATGTGGCCCTTTATACCGCAGAAGTCACACACTATATCCGCCAGTGGTCGCCCTGGATTCCTTCTCCACTCCATAGCCCTTGAGTTATTCACGCTTCTGTTATAACCCTGCTCACGTCTGCTGTATGCTCCTCTTCCTGGTTGTGTACTATTAAAAGGCCTATTGAAACCCAGTCGGCTTTTCACTGGCCCTCTACCTTGCCCTGAATGCCCTGAATTGTTGAAACGATAAACTGCCGCCAACTTTGCTAAAGCCGACCCACTAGGAGAACGGATTGAAGCTATTTGCGCGGCGTTTCCCACATCTTGGAGCCTTTGCGCATTGTTTCCAGCCATCTCCCAAGTTGTACAAAGTTTTTCCGTTGAAGCTAGAGTCAAATTCTCCTCATTGAAGAGGCGTTGTTGCAATAGCTTATCACGCACACCCGCTACGATTCTATCTCTAATAGCAGAATTTTTGAAATCCGCAAAATTGCAAAATTCGGCCTGCAGCTTGACCGATAAAATAAAATCCTCAATCGATTCGTCTGGTTGCTGAACCCGATTGTTAAATTTAAACCGCTGTATCAAATCAGTTTCTGTTTTGTCAAATCTCAGTTTCAATTTGGATACCATGTCTTCATAAGAAGCATTTGTTAAACCATCATTGGGAAACAATAGCTTTAGCTCTGTAAAAACTGTTGGACCGCTCATTGTAATGAGATGGGCTTTTTTCATGTCGTTCGACACATGGTTAACCAAAAAGAAATAGCCAAGTCGTTCAACCCAGTCCGTGAAAGAATTGCCTCTACGATAAGGTTCAATTGTCAGCGAAATGTTGGTTTGCGCCATTTTGTTTAAGAAATCACTATAAACACTTTTCTATTCACTTCTATAATCGGCCGGGTTCACAAAAAAAGGAAAAAGTGGAATGAGCTTACCGAATGAGGATGCTGTCGACCTTGGCCGTACACAGCTGGACCTTCTACCCTTTGGCAGGCGTGGCTTGGAGGCGGTGCGAAGTGGGCAGGGGCACACAGTGATGAAGCGTCGTTTTAAATCCACCTGAGTAGCCCTCGTTAATAGGACTTGGAATGCTCCTTTATTTGTTGGAACCAGGTTTGGAACCAATTTCCAGATACTATCAAATGCGAGGTGACACGTGTGCACACTATTCGATGTCCTTTATGCCGGTGCGGATGCAGAAATTTTGCCTGAAATGACGCCCCGCAGATTCCTCACGTTGATGAGTCTTCTCCCACGAAGAAATTTGCAATCACGCGTATCAGGCTTTGATTTCTCGCAAAATGGAACACTATCGTCAGAATTCACACGCGATACCTTGTACGATTTAACCAATTTGCCTCGTCGACACTGTTCGGTTTTCTTATCGGGTATTTCGGCTGTAGCTTTTTGGAGAGAGATAGAGGAACACAAGTGTTCAGCTTGAAGATCGTAAATGAACTGATCAGATCGGTCCGTCCGTTTATTCGCATGAGCTCAGAATACTGCCCGAAGGCGTTACATATAATGCCACAGTTGATTTATAAAAAGGAAGGTATTCAACACTATCAAAAGTGCAATGAGTGATCGTTGGCTTCCCAGTCTTGTTAGTAGTTAGAGGGTTAGTATAGACTGGTAATAAGCCCTGTCGGTCCCCCCAGCACTGCGCGTAATCAACTGTTGTTAGATCATGCGACAGCAATTAAGCGTATGCTGGAGGCATGACAAATCAAGCGTTTAAATTAAAGTCAATAAAGCAATATTGTATGATTATTCAGATTCTATTTTAGTTTAATTTGGTAAAGAAATGCTTTAATTCAAAACCTAGTTACTTTCAAATACTATTCCATTTACTATTTCACTAATTTTCATTACTATATTTAATTTAGCTAATTTATAATTATAAAAGACTAAAATTGAAATTATTTAAACACATTTTCACTATATGACGACGCTTGATAAGCCATCGTCAAACCCATCACTCTTGGACAGGGTATTGTAATAGTACTATTTAGAACCATATTTTTACAATAGACACCACTGTAAAAATAAAAATACAAAAACAATAAAATGTAATGTAGACACCATACAGTAAATTGTAAATAAGATTTTTACAATATACTATATGAGCCGATGCACACGAGCGTTAATAATTGACGCCGCGTGAATTCACGCTGCGTCGCCGCAGCGTTCCTGTTGGGCATGCGTTGACATTGCGTGCCGCACACGGTGCGGCGCGGTTGCGGTGCGGTAGCGTTGCGTTCTCGTGTGTGTAGTGTCTACCTAATGGTTATGTGCATAGGATATCTACCTACATGAAATACTATTCATTACAGTACCTAAATGTCTAGGTATGATTCATTATGTCTACCTAAGGTAGTATAAATACGGGTGGTCATTGGACCGCACAGCAGAGACTGCACAAGCCTTGGACGTGTAAACATCTTTAATATTCTTCTTTTGAAGGATATAAAAGTGGCGACGAGGATCAAGGAACGTGTAATTTCTTTTGAGTTATTCCGAAATTGTTTCCTTTTGGTTTTCAGGTTGTTATAATAACAAATTGTTTTGAAATTGTTATTTTTGTGGAGAACGGAATTGTTCTTTTATGGTAGAATTGCCATTATGTTGTGAACAGAATGTTCTTTTTGCCCGATGTTGCATTGACGAAATTGTCTTTTTTTGTTTTGGTAATAATGAAATGTTATTTTTTGTGATGAACGAAATTGTTCTTTTGTGGCGGAATTGTCATACGTTATGTTTTGGTGAATGGATTTGTGTTATTTGTACTTTTTTGGTAAAGTTACCGATACTGGGATAGCGAAATCGTCGTTTTGTTTTTGTAATTTTGTTAGCGAACAGATATGTTCTTTGAAAGTGACGGACTTGTCAGTTTATTTGTGCTATCATTATTTTGGTGATGACTTTCTGAGTTTTCTAAAGGGGAAAGGACTGTAGTGTCTACCTAATGGTTATGTGCATAGGATATCTACCTACATGAAATACTATTCATTACAGTACCTAAATGTCTAGGTATGATTCATTATGTCTACCTAAGGTAGTATAAATACGGGTGGTCATTGGACCGCACAGCAGAGACTGCACAAGCCTTGGACTTGTAAACATCTTTAATATTCTTCTTTTGAAGGATATAAAAGTGTGCATCACCCCATTTGATTGTGTGTAACTCAGGACGCACTTGCGTGGACGCGCCGCCCATGTGCATCGGCTCTATGGGTTGTTAAAGCCTAGTACGCACCTGGTAAGGAAAGCAATCAAGAAAAAATCCCTGTAATTATCAAAGGAATTCTGACAACAGTTTGCTGAACTATCGGCAATGAGTTTGGGTGAATGATTGTAGGGTAAGAAATCAAACTTTGAACAAGTCGAATTGTAATCTTAATTTGAACCACTTCGAAATTCATTAAAACGACGTACTTTTTAGGCAAATATTGTTCCGAAAAAGATGTTAAACAGCTTTCCGTATTATAACCTGATAACATGGACTTTAAAAGCATTGAAAAAGGCGCTTTTTTGTCATGGAATACAGGCAATTGAAAAATCACTGTGATTTCACCCATTTCCCCCCAGAGAAAGCACATTTTCGGTGCACTCGTATAGCTCATGCATTGTATGAGTTAGCTCTCGGACTCTAGGAGGAAAGCGCGTGTCTCTGTTCGATCTACAACAATGAATCCTAATAAACTGTGTTGTTTGTTCGTATCCTTAGCACCAGCGTGAGTGAAGAAAAATCTGCATATTTGTTTTAGTGATAGGTAAGTGTAGGTAGGTACGTACAAGAAAAGGAATCCGATCCGCTTTCTTTGGCCTTCCAAGTCCTCCAGGCCCGTGCAGTTGGGCCTTACTTCTTCTTCGGTGCCGACGAGGCCTGGGCCTGATTGGTTGACTGGAACACCGACGAAGCGGACATCAGATTCTCGATGTACTGGCCGAGGACCTGGTTCTCGGACCGCAGCTTCAGATTCTCCTCCTTGACGCTGTCCACCCGCTGGGACAGATCGTCCAGGGTGTTCTGCAGCTCCAGCACCTGGGTTATCAGCCGGGCCCGTTCCTCCTGCTCGTCGGCATCGGGACCCTCGCTTTCAAGGAAGTGCCGCGGGCTAGAGTTCCCGTTCGTGTACGAGCTGGCAATCGAGTCCAGCGAGCGACCGTTCTGCATGTACTTGGAACTGTCGTCATCGTTGATGATCACTGAAAAAAGTTAAAAAAGGGAATCTTATCATCGTTCTTTTCCCAATTTTCATCGGCCTACTGTGACTCACCTTCCAGATCGTCATCCGCCAGGGGGATGTCCTCTGAGGACTTGAGTGACATTGCCGAGGAATCCATCGCACCCAACAGATGTCCGGATACGCTTACGTTGGAAACGGATAAAAATCTGCTTCCGATCACGGGAAAATCGAACTTTTTCTACCAGGTGAGTGCGGGAGAATGTAGTTGCGTTTCCTTTTTTTCGCCAGAATTTGACATTCACAACCAACTTGTCGCATTGCTGCCTCCTTCGTACAACATCGCAGTACGCATGTTGCACGCGAGGCGATGATTTTGCATCGAATTTTTTGCAGGGTTGCTTGCTGCGGGCGGGCCGTATACACTGCACAGTGGTCCACGAACCAGATTTACGAGGAAAGATGCATTCAACGTCTTCAAATGTGTTTTTAGGAATATATGATCTTCTACAAAGTTGTCCCTAATAATAGTCTAATTTTACGAAACGACAACAGTGTTGATATTGATATTGACACTCACGGGCTTGGGCGCAACCTCCTGTCAAATTTTCATTCATAAAATGAGCGATCAGCTGATCCGAAACGTCTCGTAAAATGGCTCATAAGGCCCTCTTTCCAATGTGCATGAAAATTAGGGTGGTCCATATCTAGATTGAGTTTAAATAAGGGCGAAAGTAACATGGGAGAGTTCTCTTCATTGACTCTCTCTTCTGCAAATTAAAGTGACAAGAAGAAAGAGAGAGAGAGAGAGAGAGAGAGAGAGAGAGAGAGAGAGAGAGAGAGAGAGAGAGAGAGAGAGAGAGAGAGAGAGAGAGAGAGAGAGAGAGAGAGAGAGAGAGAGAGAGAGAGAGAGAGAGAGAGAGAGAGAGAGACCCCCCTCCCCCCTCTGTCACGCATTTTCCCTATACCTATTACACGTAGTGTCACAAGCCGCGTGCAGACGTGTTTTGTTTTGCTCGTCGCGTTTCTTTCGCGTTCGCCATCAATTTGTGTGATTCTGCTGACGGTTTGGCTGGTGCTACGCCATCCGGATAGCTTCCGCGTGTGAAAGAGTGCTTGTTCTGCGAGAATTTTTATATGATTCGCGAGGGATTACAGAGTCATCCCGTGTGGCTTAACATTCATAATTTTGTGAAAGCTAAAGTGACGTGTGTTCAAATGATGACTGACTGCAAGCGCAACGGTGGCGAGACGCAGAGCCCGCATAATCGCTAACTGTAAATGCAATGTTTCTGGTACTGTAGATAACTATTACTAATTGATCTTTAACTATTTCACAGACTATCCGAGATAACAGTAAGATAACCATTCCATGTACATATTTGCCAGTTTGACAAATGGTAAGCCGCCAAATTACAGTATGTGGAATAGGCGGTTAAGATAGGTTACCATAAAAAATCGCCCGTTTTCTCGAACAAATTTTTCGCAATACAGTAGAGGATACGGTCAATGTACTATCCAGTTTTTGAGACAATCCACTGCATAGCAAATGATTAAAGATCAGTTTAACAACACATCTGGAAGAAAAACGGACAATGTATGTGTTATTATTGGTTTATGGTCTTCCAAGGTATTTTAAGCTTATCGCAAATAGTTGATCTATATTTAAACTGTTTAAAAATAAAAAGATGGTTATGCGTTAATCAAAGATTTTTTTTATTCACTAAATATTTCTCCTCGAATGCATCTGCAAGATGTTTAAGCTATGTCGAAAGACTTTCACGCGTCCTACCGAGCAGCGCAACATGCAAATCGGGCTTGATATCGGGTCGTTCCGATCGGATGAGAAGGGTTGTGGTGTCGATGTCTGCTGAAATTCTCCGACTTGCGCAGTGTTCCATCCTGGACCCGGCAGCACCTACGATGATTAAAACTTATTGTGGGCCTTCCTCCGGTTGAAGCAGATTGTAAGTCTCACGGGACACATAATTCTCGCACGCAGCAGGACGCATCCTTCTCTCCTACCTTTTGGAAAACCACTCGAAAAGGGAAACACAAGTTCGGGAATTCTGCAAAACTAATAACATTCGATGAAATAAGGAACAAAAAAACAAATTTAGGAGTTATGGAAAACATACCTTTGTTTCATCCAGTAAACTCCACACCGCTCCATGCGCTTGAAACCGTTTACCGAGGCAATTTTCAGATTGTTGTTACTCAGCTCGCGGGCGAAAGAATTTGTTTTTCTTTTCTACAAAATTGAAAGCTGAAAAGTTCAATCGGTACAGATACCAATGAAAGCTACTATTTGGAAAACTGTCGAATTTAAGTGGCATACAGTGAAATACACATGTAAGAGTGTGTTGCGCAAAAATAATCACAAACCGTTTGAGAAAAGGTCATTGTATATTGCCACCATTCCTTTCTAGTTTTCACTACTACAGTCATGACTCGCTGGTTGGGGGCTTAATAGTTGGGTGACTTTTTAGTTGGGGCCCCGTTAGTTGAGCTGTCAGCCAACTAAAAAGTACCTGGATGTCATAATTCAATGTCAAACTGAAAATGACAACCAATCTGTAATTGCAAGGGGCGAGCTAATGAGTTTTTGGTTTCTTTAATTTTACTGATAATCGAAAAGAATTTCTATTTCATATTTCTTCAAAAAAAAGAATATGTACAATTACTTCGAAACAAATGCAAAACATCGGTAATCTTTATTTTGTCGATCATTGAAAGCGTTTTGTGCTTGCTTTTGATCCGGGTGGTTTCATAAACATCTATATTTTCACTTCACCGACTAAAAATGGGTAAAAATAAAATGTTTCTCGCATTGGCCATATATGTATCTTGCAAAACGTATAAATTTTGCTCTAAATGTGAAACAAATTAAAAAATTTTCCTTTTTGCTTCCAACCTAAACATGATTTAAAAAAACAATGCGCACGCCCCTTGTGCTGCTGTCACTTCACCCAACCAGCGAATCGAATTCGTTGGTTGGGTGGAGGTTGTGGCTCAACGAGCGGGTTCCGACTGTATATTATTTGACCATTTTTGCACAATATGATATGCTGTTACAACTTGAAATGGATTACATAAACCGTTCTTTATGATCGAATGCTTCGAGTTTCATAGTTTCAACAGAAAAGCAACTGTCCGTGGTACAGTAACAGTAACAGATAAAGGAGACATACTGTGTGTACTGTAATACAAACTGTATTTCTCTATGCGGGAGGTAGCCTGACTGCACAAAGAGACGTTCCCATGGTGATGGCAGCGCTATCTTGGATTGGATGGATTCCGGTGAGAATGTTCTGATTACTTTACTACAACAAAATGAACTAAATACGTGCCAGTTTCAAAGATTTTCTTTGAATCAGGAAGTGTGTTTGCATTATCATTATCCAAATGATAACGGTAATGTACACATGCGGGGCTTATTGTTAGTGAAAGTGACTTCTGAATGGACGTGTCTCTCCAGCCATTCTGAAATGGGTCTCTGAATCTGCAATAGAGCTATCACCTTCTAACTCCCGGACTAAAGCTTTTTGCAATAGCATCAAAATGATATTCCAGAAAACTTTCTTCCATAATACCACTGCCGGACAGTGGGGGTTAGTTGGATCACACACACACACACACACTCGTATAGCTCATGCATTGTATCACACGCAATATGTGAACACGTCAAATGAAAGCTTATTTATCGTAGAATCGACCAACCGAATAATATTCTGCATTATTTGTCATAAAATTATCAAATTTGAGTAATTCTTACTTGGAAAATGTTAGCTTAAGTTGAACCATTTGTAATCTAAATTTGAACTAGTAAACGAGGGCGAGCTTCCAGTGTTGGCCAACAGACTGCGCTAGTGGTTGTTTTGTTTACTCTTGGGGGAGCAAAAATTCCAAATTAGAGTCCCTATAATTAGAGTCTGGCGGACTGTCACTTTCGACCGGAGCCAATCGAGCATGACGTCATAGTGTCCTCACCGATAAATGCTACACCGTGACGTCATGCTCGATTGGCTCCGATCGAAAGTGACAGTTCGCCAGACTCTAACTAGACTGACTCTATTCCAAATTTGGTTTCCAAGTTCCTGAAGAGTTTAAAACATTCTTTGTTGAAATTCCAGTGCATAATGAAAAATAGTTATGGGAATTAGCAGATCCATGTGTCTTTCTATTGTTCAGCATGAAATTGGCTGTTGTGGGAGATGCTCGAGCTGCTGCCGCCAGTAGTTCAAATTAAGATTAAAATTGGTTCAAATTATGATTACGATGGTTCAAATTAAGATTAAAGAAAAGACACAGACACGTTTAATGCTTCCAGTGAGCTATTTGCTCTTTGAAGGAATCACGACACTAGACAACGGACTAGCATGCAACGCCCAGTGGCACAGCCGAAAACTTTTCCTGACAGCTGCGGCGGGAATCGAACCCGCGCTCCTTAGCACGATGCGACTAAAGGCTTGGTGACCTTAGCCGCACGACCACGAAGCCACAGATTAAAATCATTGTTGACGAATAATCGAATTTTTCAATGAAATTCGGTGCAAATACAAACTTTTTACCACTTAACAGAAAGCTTATACCCGCCCTAATAAAAATGTATTATACATGGCTGATAGGGTGAATGATTGTATCATTCCCTGTATAATCAAGATGATAGCCCGAAAGGGTTGTTAAGCACGTTGTATCATATTTTTCTATTAGGGCGTGGCTTTCATGTACATAAAATTTTGCCGTAGCAAATTATTTCCATGTGGGAGAAAAAATCACTCAAAATTTGCGCTACTTCGGAAAGCTGCAATTTGGTTCAACTTTTGATTACCTACCCTATCATTCCGTATATGATCAAGATGTTTGATTGATGCACCAAGCGAAAAGAAGAAGAAGTTTTGACATCCAAGCGGTGTGCCGTCGATAAGATCCTCGTCGCTGATTGGTCGATGGATGTAAACGGCACACCGCTTGGATGTCAAAACTGCTTCTTCTTATCGCTTGGTGCATCAAACAATTGATTGATGCACCAAGCGAAAAGAAGAAGTTTTGACATCCAAGCGGTGTGCCGTCGATTAGATCCTCGTCGCTGATTGGTCGATGGATGTAAACGGCACACCGCTTGGATGTCAAAATTCTTCTTCTTACCGCTTGGTGCATCAATCAATAGGTAGCCCGAAAGGGTTGTTAAGCACGTTTAGGGGGTTTACTGAACGAATTAGCTAATTTATACCATACCCATTTAACTACTTATACACCAACACGCTTTCAGCTGAAGAGTTCAGCAAAATTTTTGTTGAACTTTCGGCAAAATTTGATGAATTTCAGCAAAACGTTGCTGATGATCAGTAGATTATACTGAACAAATCAGCAAACTTTACTAAATTTCATCATAAATTTTGTTGAAATTTAGTATTTAATATTTTGCTAAAACTTTCAACTTGGCAAAATCTAGCAAAAAATATTTAGGATGTAGGGTCTTATACCATTTGGGCAGGTGTACCTATTTTGGGCACTTGCTGCTACATAACTAAGTCAATTTCATACCGATTGTTTTGATTTTTTGTATAGAGTTAGATACTGTACGTGCCTAACTCTATACAAAAATTCAAATTAATCGGTTTGAAATTGAATTAGTTATAGCACCAAGTGCCCAAAATAGATACACCTGACCGAATGGTACACTGAACGGCGGCTTGCGGTGAAAATTACTATTCTGAGGGTCAATTTAAATGCACAACACCACTAAATTTGTGCAGACTGAGTTTCGTTTTAATTCAACAGAATTATGTTTTCAATTTTACCATGGACTCGATTTTCAATTAAAAAAAGTTTCTGTTGGCAACCGGATTCAAACCAAGAATCATGACATCACCAGGCTCGCACGCTACCACTCAGCTATCGAACCGGTTGATGTGAGAAGAAACAAAACGCACACAAGAAGCGTTGGTGGGTCGATGATCATGTTTTGCCATGGTATAGTTTATTGCATTGCTAACTGGACTGCGACGAAGTGCGGAATCTTAAATAAAAGTGCGATATTGCATCAAATCGTTCCGGTGTCTTCACCGCACTTATTCATCATGAGCTTATGAATAAGTGCGGTGAAGACACCGAAACGATCTGACACTAAATCGCAATTTTATTTGAGATTCCGCACTTCCTCGTCGCACTTTTAACTGCGCAATAAATTTAAAAACATTTGTGTGCTTGTCATTACTGCAAGGCTCTTTTCAGTGTACAAGACCCTATTTTGGGTTTAATTTAAACAACTTTAGCTTATTCAAATATACAAGTGTATTTGTTTTTGTTTTCACAAATCACGCAAATCGCACGCAAATAAAAAAAATCGACCGGATGATTTTTTTTCGTTTTCCTTAAAAATTCCGGCAAGTTTTACTAATGTGGATTTAAATATTGTAATAACATGAACGTGATTCCGGAACACATCAATTTCGACGAAGTCTGTCGGAGTTGCATGGCCAAGAAGGACGGCATGCGTCCCTTGTTCGGTTCCAGTTTGGACTCAATGCTGATGACCGTGGCGAATGTTAAGGTAAGCGTACCATACTTGGTCAATGGTCACACTTTATGAGGGATTTTGAAACAGGTATTGATCATGCGAATTTTTCAACCCGCAGGTCGCCCGGGACGATGGATATCCCGCGCAGATGTGCGTCCAGTGTGTTCTGCAGGTCAGCCGAGCGTTCACCTTCAAACAACAGTGCGAGAAAACGGACATAACTTTGAAGGAATATCTTAGCCGGGTTTTGTTGCTACAACAAGCGAGTGGCGATAATAACGGTCCGGAGAATGTAGTACAAATTATTTCCATCCCTTCGGAGTACCAGTCGACATCAATTGGGAATGAGTTTGACGGCGGGCTTCAGGAGGAGTGCGTTTTGGTTCTTAGCACCGAAAGAGATCCGAATGAGCTGGATGATGTTACTTCCATATTCCGTGAAGTAGAAGTTTCCGAATGTGGTGGAGAACAAGACTGCAATCAAGTTAAGGTGAAACAACAAGAAATCCCATTGCAATTTTGCATACAAACTTTAGAGACACAAATCTGACGAACGAAGCATCGAACCAAGTAAACGTGCCTCACTGAACGGAAACCCCATCCCGGAATCGTCTGATTTGTCCGACCATCCAGTCCAAATAATCAAAATCTTGTTTGAGAATGACGAATCAGTCGTATCGTAATCCTCCTAAAATCGAATGACGATCATCTCATTCGTGTGTGAGTCGAGGCACGCTATGTGAATGAACACTGGTTGCAAACCGAAGGAAATGCAGTTGCACCGATCATATAATTCATCGATAGCATTACAAGTCCGTTCATCATCATACTCGCGATGTTGACGATTGTCCATCGCATGTCTTATTTCAGACATATTTATCACCTTTTTGGAAAGGGGTACCAACGAGGGTATCCCAACCCTCTCTATCAAACTCTGTTTAAAAAGGAAACCGTTGAAGTTTTCGTTAACCATCACTAGAAAACAAGATTGGTCGACCACATGATCGGTATTCAATTTTCATACGATTGTCATCCAATTTTAAGATGACATCATTCGGTCGGTGAAGCATATGGCTTCCGACCGAGTGTCGAACTGGGCGCGACCGTATTGCTTCTCAGTCGTTTTCAGGCGGAGGTGTTCGTTCAGTGCTGGCTTTTCTCATTTGCAAAAAGAGGCAACTTTTCAAAATCGAGCGCATTTGTTTACGAATTTTTAGGATTGGTGCGATGCTCTTAAAAACGTGAGAAGGGGTCCAAGTCAGCCATTGTGGCAGCCATATTTGTATTCTCTGAAGTTTCTCCTTAAGCTTATCCCTCCATTCAACCATTCCCACAGAACACGCTACAGTACACTCCACTAGCACTGGACGAAAATATTGTGGATGATGATCACTTTGGTAGTGATGTCAATGCAGATGAGCCATACGTGCAAGAAGCAGAAGAGATGACAGTTGTGATCAATGCTAAACCAAATTTGTGTAGGTCTGAAGTGTTCAAATGTGAGGACTGCAACAGAGAATTTAAGTCCAATTTGGAAATGAAGGTATGTATAAGATATATTTTATGTTGAATAACGTCTGTTGGCAACATGTGGGGCTAAGAACAGGTGGAGCATAGTGAGAAGATGCTACAAATTTAACACCTTCCGTTTAACCGTAAATTTGCAAATATTCCAAATCGTTACATTGCAAAGTATAGTTAAGAATCACCTGATGCAATAAGCTCCCCTCTCCACTAACAAAAACTCTACTTCGTGACATTTGTAGAGAAGCAGAAGTGATCCTAATCTTTAGTTACAACGCATGTTACACTAACATTCCATCCCTTTCTCAATAACCATAAAGATGAGGCCGGCTCATATGAAAATTCTTGAGTTAAGGGGGCAAAGTAGATAGAAAGATACAAAATTAGAGAAAAGGGACGGGTAAGGAATTGAAACCAGGACTTTCTGCATACGAATAAGAAGCGGCAGCTACTATCGATCTCATTGGGATCGATTTTTTTATCGCAATTGATTGATAATCTACCTTTTCACAATAGGAACACAAATTTACTTGCATGGTTATGACGAGCAGCAATGTACATGACTCAACAAACCTAGCTAGGAAAACCAGAAGTTCCAACGATTCGGAAAATTCCCCGTCATACAACAGCGCCGTTATATTGCGATTCGAATGCGAAGTTTGCAACAAAAGATTTTCAAATACCAGCAAATTGAAGGTACATGTATACTTTAAATTCCAGCATATATCAAAATCCTATTTCAATGCTATTATCCCTCAGCGTCATTCCAGGACACACCTGGTGGACAAACCTCACGTATGCAACATTTGCGGAATGTCGTTTGCTGAAAGTTCCAACCTGACGAAACATCACCGGAAGCACACTGGTGAGCTGCGAAACGTGGTCGGTAAGCCGAATCTTTGTTCGGTTTGCGGCAAACGGTTCAAATGGGCCACCTCACTCTCGAAACACATGAAACATCACACCAAACTAAAGCTATTCACGTGTCCGTACCCGAACTGCGCGAAGTACTACGTCGAACAGCGCTCGTTGGACATCCACATCTACTCGCACGATGGTAAGAAACCGTTCACGTGTGGCTATTGCACCAAAGGATTCACCCAGAAGTGCAATCTGGAAAAGCACGAACGGGTTCATACCGGTAGGCTATTTGACCCGAAGTTGATGGTTCAACTCCAATATCATTTTATTCGTTTTAGGTGAAAAGCCATTCAAATGTAACTTTTGTCACAAAAGTTTTGCCCAGAGCGGGTATTTAGTTATCCATCAGCGAATCCACAGTCAGGAGAAGCCGTATAACTGCGATGAGTGTGGTAAGTTGATGGCGACATTCAGTGTAGTTTATTGCATTGCTAACTGGACTGCGACAAAGTGCGGAATCCCAAATAAAAGTGCGATATTGCATCAAATCGTTCCGGTGTCTTCACCGCACTTATTCATCACGAGCTAATGAATAAGTGCGGTGAAGACACCGAAACGATTTGATGCAATATCGCACTTTTATTTGAGATTCCGCACTTCATCGTCGCACTTATAACCGCGCAATGCGCAATATCTCAAAGAAAATGACCTATCTATTTTTGTGGTTTCTACGCTGACCAATTCTATAAGATTTTATGTTATCTCACCCCTCCAGGAAAACAATTTGCCGCCTCCAATGCGCTAACTGTTCACCTCCGCTCGCACAGCGGCGAACGTCCCTACGCTTGCGATCTATGCGATAAACGATTCTCGCGGCAGGAAACACTAACCATTCATAAAACAAGGAAACACTCGAACGATGCATCCCACCTGTGTACGATTTGTTCGGAAAGATTTCCCACTACAGAACAGCTAACGGAACACCTAAAAAGTCAACATGGGGATCGCTGTTATCACATGTGCCCATCCTGCGGGAAGGTGTTCGCCTCCATGCAGAGTCTTAAGGTATGTTACGGAAGGGACCTACGTTGTAAGTAGCATAACAGATATTGATGATTTCCTGACCAAATTTCGTTTTAGAACCATCAAAAAGTTCATCTTAAGGAAGGTACCATATCTGAGGATCAACCGCAACCGATGATACAATTCGTGGTCGAACAGGAAATTGTCACCCAAACCGTAGATTTGGCCGCGTTGGAAAAGTCGGGGGATTCTTTACCAGTAGCGGGAACCTTAGAGTTAGGCTGAAGATATAAACCAGGTTAAAAAAAATATTTCTTGAAGGCTAGGAAGTGTTATTAATGTGAATATATTACATACTGCTGGCAGTATCAATCGAAAGAGTAATCCCAAACCAGAGGGGCTTGAAAAGATTTAGTGTTTCAAAACTATATGAACTAAACAAAACTATTTGAAAACAAAATCGTTTACTCTAAAAAATATTGTATATCACAATTTGATCTGGCTCTCTTGATATTCCTAGACAGGAACAAAATCCTTCCGGACAGCGCGATCGACAAGACAACACCCCCTAAACAAATCAAATCCCAATAATGACCAAATTATAAGCAATAGCCTGCCGAATAATCGACAAAAGGCAATAACCTATGTTAATCCATAACAGGTCATACCGCCTAGGAAAAAGTCTCTGAATGAAGTCAAGCAAGAACTTCTGAACCTGATCAAACATTACCCAAATCTTTCATGCTTGATGAGAGATCTAAACACCCACTAGGACAACTTCAAGAAGAATAGGCCTTTTCATGTGACAGATCCGTGCATGCATTTGTTTACAAAGCTTGAACAACAGCTGCTAACAAGAACGTGTCATCTTCATAGAAGAACTGTCAAACGCCCGAACAATCAGCTGATTTAAGACGTCAAATAAAAAGGCCCATAGTATTTCTCACCAGCATGTACCAGGAACATCACCCAGCCGATCGTTGACCTGGAGCTCAGCTCGGACAACAACTATCCGGTGGTGGCCGAAGTTGACTCCTCGATCAATCGGCAAACGATCTCCAGGCGGAACTACCATCAGGTCGACTGGTAACTCTTCCAGCGGAGCGTCGACCAATACATCAACTACGAGGTCATCTCTGAGACAGTCGAAGACATCGACCGCCAGCTGAGTGGCATCGAGGCGGCCATCTCCTTGGCTTGCGAGCAGCATTTCCCGAAGTCCCGCTCGGTGAGTAACACTCTAACAATTGATAGACTAATCAAAGACCTCAATCGTTTGCACCACACTAATCGCAGGCAGTTCCAACGCACTGGTCCGCCTCGTCCGCCTGCTTTGAAAAGCGATGTAAATCGCATGAACAAAATTATTAAGTTCATAAAAAATTAAAAACTGATTCACGACCCATTTCACCGTTGCGTCCTCTGGCGAATACTACCCCTGTGGATCGTTTGATAACCCCTCCTGAGAAGGCTGCTGAGGAAGTCCTGCACTTCATCAGCTCACACAATCTCGGGCAAAACATTGTCAGTTCGTATGAAGTTGTTGTCAATGAACATGCCTCAAATCTTCATCTGGTCCACAACGACTTCTCGGAGGAGTTGGAGATCACAGCTGATGAACTGATGGCCTACAATTAAAGCATCCTAGAATAGACTTGTCCCACAGACAAACAGACGTAACACTCTTCAAAACGGCTTGGCACATACATTTAACGATCAATTCAAATTTCATTTGATTTGCGCGATCATTCCACCAGAAGCGGTAGTGTTCGATCGCTTTGACGTTCGCCAGTGTACAAGTTGCTGAATGATGCAAACGAAAATAACAGGCGATTTGTGTAACAGTGTGCGTGTTAGCAAACGTCAAAACGAAATCCATCATGGCCGACAGTGTCTCACGCGGTTATACCAACAGGTGGCAGTGTGCTCATGAAAGACACCGGGCAAAAGTTTTTGATGAATTTCCTTTAAGAGTTACGTCTGTTTGTCTGTGCTTATTCTGTCTGAGGATTGCAAAATCACCCTCAATGGCTCAACGGTGAAATGTGGTGAAATGGCCGAACGTGGCTGATTATCTTGGCCTCACCTTACACTGAAATAAATTTTGTTGTGGAAACTACCGATTCCATAGTAAAATTACTAACCGTACCTATGATTCTCAACCGACAACAATTTCCAGTTAATTCCACTAAAACACTGTCAACTTAACTAGCAGTGCAGTTAACATTACCAAAAATAGTCTTAATTCAACAAATGAGCATTGTATTTTTAACCATACTGTGTTGTAAAATGCGTGTCCTGGAAAAATTAACAATGTTTTGTTGTTGAGACGACTATGCTTTTAGTTGAATTTACTACAATGCATTGTAATTTTAAGCATATTTCAGTTACCTTAACAGATTTTGATGTCGGTTGAGAATCATAGGTACGGTTAGTAATTTTACTATGGAATCGGTAGTTTCGACAACAAAATTTATTTCAGTGTAGGCTTAGACAGTAAGTTGCTGTTCAGGCAACAGGTCGACAACACGGTCATCAAATGTAACACCACAGAGAAACAGACGTAACACTTAGAACAAATTTCATTTAAAAACATCGTCACGAAAGCGCAACCACCCAATGCTAAACGCACTGTGGTTGGCCGGGCCATCACTAGGTGGCGATAGTGAGGAAACGTCAAACAGGACTAAAAACGTTACCAGCGCTGCGATTAGTCAATAGGACAGATCGGTGAAGTACTAGATTTGCAGTAATGAGCTGAATTTTAATATGGTGAGAAGGTCAATTCTCCGTTTCTGCAATGAAATTGTACAAAAAGCGTGGGTATTATGATTCATTGCCTAATTTGATGCTGTTTGAACATAACTTTGGGCAACAGTGTTGTTGTTTTCTCCATTTCTTGCAACATAAACAACATAGTTATCCAAAGTTTTGCTCAAACAGCATCAAATTGGGCAAGGAATTGAACCTCACCATACTAAAATTCAGCTCATTACTACAAATCTAGTACTACACCGAACGTGCCCCATTGACCAACTACCGAAAATTTGAATCGACCGTTAAAAAGGTGATCGATGGGAAGCGGCCGGAGTGTGAGGTCTGTTACTCTGTGGTAACACCTTACTAAAGTCACTTTATCTTCTCATCAACCGAAAGTCGACCTTGTCCCAGAAGAACAAGCTTGCTGTCTACAAACAGATCATCTTGCCTGTCATCGAATGTGGCGTCCCAGTCTGGGAGAGCTACGCCAAAACACACCAGTTGAAACTCCAACGAGTTCAAAATAAGTTTCTACAGATGATTTTCAACACTCCCCCAAAAATGAGAAAATCCGAGGTCCACCTTCATGCCGAAATAAAAAAAAAACTCGATGAGCGCTTGGGTGAGTCTATCGATCGGTATAGGGCCATAACCACAACTCAGAGTCAACAAGTCATCCAGGACCTTGTTCAAGGATTTATTTCTCGATAATCGCTTCACGTAATGGTTCGCTGTTTGCTCTGCTCTTCCTCTTAAATACAACAACAGTGTATAGATCACGCCAGGGCTAGGATACTACACATTCTTAATCACTTCTACGTACCATAGCCAATAAAGTTACTGATACCACAGTTGTGGTATCAGTATGGATCAGTGGGTCAGTATTTATCAGTGGAAATCTGTGCACTCAGAGGAAAACATACAGAAGAGGAATAATTCTAACCACCGGAATAATTTTAACCGTAATAGAGGACCCCTAAGAGGTAGCAAACCTCCTGGCGAACTACTTCTACGAACATTCAGTAACCTTAGCAGCAACCAAAGGCAACAGGCGTCGAGACCATAGTACCAGCCATAGAAAGTGGAAATCCCGGAGGGAAAACAAGCAGAAGACACATTCTTGAACGACTAACAAAATGGAATATGGAGAGGGAAACATGATTAGGTGCATATTATAATTAATATCATAAGAAACGTCTAACGTGGTTAATGACGACCTCTCGGTATGTACGCAGCAAAAGTAATTCAAACAGGCTGTGGCGCGCAAATCCCAAAACAAAGCCATAAAACTAAACAAAATGTGTTCCTTTCCTCAATAGTTCTACTAAATCGCCAGAAACGAGTTTTGTACGTAGTTTCTCTGAAATTAAGTACTGTAGTACGCCCATTGTTGTTTCAATGCATTTATTCGTTAGGTCACCCTCAATGATGTCAGTGCAATATCGCCCCCACTTCAGCCACATTCATTGTAAATAATCTGTTTTAGAAATTCAAATTTTCACTTTTAGTCACTATCAGTTTTGTTTCTTATGAATAAACTCATTTGTTCGAAATCACCCTCCCCATTACAAAAAAAAATCAAGGAAACAAGAAATCTTTCGCGAGTGAGAATTACGTCATACGTTTTATTTGAAGAGGAAAAAAATGATTGTTTTTCTTTGTGAAACAGTTAAGAAATGCACCTCTCTAAAGAAAAAAATAGTACGACCGACACCCATCGCATCCGATAAATTATTTGCATGCAGAATGCCGTGCTAGATGGTCGTGTCCGTTTCTTAAGATAGAAACCTAAAGTCTGCCCGCTGCAACACTTTTCCCCTTATCCTAGCTTAGCGAACAGTCCGGAAGTGGCCTTTGTTTTGTCACCGTTGGCAGCCCTCAGCTCGCCAATCACCATCTGCCGACTGAAACCCATCGATTCCAGCTCAACCACATCCATCTCGGAGAATTGGTCCGTTGGCAGCAACACCAGGGGAACGTCTTCTTCGGCCGTTTGCTGAGGCTGCTGTGGTGGTTGTTGTCCCGAAGACGTTGGCGAGTTGTTGCTACTGTTTCCGCTGCCGGTGTTGTTGTTTCCACTGCTGGTACCGCTGGTCGAGGCTACAAATTTTAGAGATCAATTAGTAAATGAACTTTGGTATTATGTATAGAATTGACTAAATTCTACGGGATGGGTGTAGAACTATTAGATGTAAATCACCGCTCAAGTGATATTATACACTTACGGGATCGTCGCCGCTTCAACTGCGAAATGCTTCCGGATGGTTTTTCCTCTTGGTTGGAATTTTCTGTTTTCCACGTGCATTTTTAAATTTTGGATATACGCCAAACGTTCAAAGCCAAAGGACACATATAATAGATTTTGCAAACAAATATTCGGATATTTAGTTTACCATTAAAAAACTCAATCTAATAGTTGAATCAATCAATGTTCAATCAAACAATCTACAGCAATGATTTCTGTGCATAGGCAGTAATAAGGCAACAAAGCTCTTGGATAACAATGGATGATAAAGGAGAACTGCTTAATGTGAATTTTCTTGATGGGACCTGATATCTGAAGTTTTTGAACAATTTGGAACTCTTCTTGCAAGTGACATGAGGCGCCACGATCTTGTCACCGCTAATATGGCCTTTAACGAATTAATAAAGTAATCTGCTTACGTTTCGCAATTTTCTCAATGAAGATGAAAATCGCTATATGTACCAACAGTAGATTCTAACTACAGCTGTCAAAATTAAAACATGTGATAAATGAATATGTTCTCAGTTGAAATAATGACATGTCAAGCCCAAGCACGAATTTAACTAATGATGTAAATTCAGTTCATACTAAAACTATTCGAATATGCAGTCCGAAAAATTGAACCCCAGAGACTAACCTTGATCTTGCTGACTCTTCACAACCGCTTCCTTCAGGGCCAGTTCCTCGGCAATTCGGGCGGATTCGGCAAGGGCCTTCTGTTCTTCTTCGGGACTTCCCGTCAGTCTGGCGCATTCGGGCAGATCTCCTTCCGCTAAAAAGCGCGTCTCGGTACCGGTCGTACCGATTTTCAGCAAGTTGTGTTTGAGATCAATGTTGCACTGGAAGAATAGGACATTCAGACTTGAAACCCTAACAAAATCCCACGCAAGACCCCTCAGTACCTGATGTCTTTTCAGCATGTCCAATCCCAAAAGCATGTCCATCGGTTGCTCCTCCAGTACGGAAAAGCTCGACGTGAGGAAATCGTTTTCAATCTGAATCTGTACCATGTGGATGCGGCCGATGATCTTCTGCACTCCGACACCCTTGGCAATACCGGCCCATCTGGTGTCCACCAGGCGCATGATGTTGCACCGTTCCGCCGCAGCAGCGCTCATGATGGTGGCCTGAGCTCCCGAATCGATGAAGGCCTTCACCGGGTGGCCATTGACCCGGCAGTTGATGTACAGCATCACAACCGTACCGAACGTTTCCGGATTGTACTCCATGGCTGCTTCCATGTTGGCTTCGATGTTCTTCTGCTTGATCTCCTCGGCGATCAGCCGCTGAGCTTCGGCATCGAACGGGCTCGCCTGGAGGATTCTCAACCGTTGCTGTTGTTTTTCCATGCGTTCCTGAATCTGTTTCCGCAGAACCGTGGCGAATGTTTCCAAATTTCCGGAGAGCAAAGCTTCTGCCAAGCGTGGATTGTTCTGCTTGAGCAGTGCCAGTTGATCTGGGTTCGAGAGGAACATTTCCCGCACCACGGCCGGGTCATCTTCGGGGGCCACGGTAGGCGAGGGTCGATTGTTGTTCAAAAGTCCGGAATTTCCACTGCCACTGCCACTGCTGGTGCTGGTGCTGTTGGAAGCAACAGCCGATGGTATTTGAATCGAACTGAAGTCCAAACTGGCCAATCGGGATGGTTCTGCGGAGGAAACGAAGGTTTTAGTGTATGATGAGTAATCGTTAAATTAAAGTTTGTATTGGGATTTTTTTTGTTCGGGCCAGCTGCCATTCTATCGATTGAACTGTCATTCTATCTATTATATCGGTTATATCCGTTAATTTGATGCTGTTTGAACATAACTTTGGGCAACAGTGTTGTTGTTTTCTCCATTTCTTGCAACATAAACAACATAGTTATCCAAAGTTTTGCTCAAACAGCATCAAATTGGGCAAGGAATTGAACCTCACCATACTAAAATTCAGCTCATTACTACAAATCTAGTACTACACCGAACGTGCCCCATTGACCAACTACCGAAAATTTGAATCGACCGTTAAAAAGGTGATCGATGGGAAGCGGCCGGAGTGTGAGGTCTGTTACTCTGTGGTAACACCTTACTAAAGTCACTTTATCTTCTCATCAACCGAAAGTCGACCTTGTCCCAGAAGAACAAGCTTGCTGTCTACAAACAGATCATCTTGCCTGTCATCGAATGTGGCGTCCCAGTCTGGGAGAGCTACGCCAAAACACACCAGTTGAAACTCCAACGAGTTCAAAATAAGTTTCTACAGATGATTTTCAACACTCCCCCAAAAATGAGAAAATCCGAGGTCCACCTTCATGCCGAAATAAAAAAAAAACTCGATGAGCGCTTGGGTGAGTCTATCGATCGGTATAGGGCCATAACCACAACTCAGAGTCAACAAGTCATCCAGGACCTTGTTCAAGGATTTATTTCTCGATAATCGCTTCACGTAATGGTTCGCTGTTTGCTCTGCTCTTCCTCTTAAATACAACAACAGTGTATAGATCACGCCAGGGCTAGGATACTACACATTCTTAATCACTTCTACGTACCATAGCCAATAAAGTTACTGATACCACAGTTGTGGTATCAGTATGGATCAGTGGGTCAGTATTTATCAGTGGAAATCTGTGCACTCAGAGGAAAACATACAGAAGAGGAATAATTCTAACCACCGGAATAATTTTAACCGTAATAGAGGACCCCTAAGAGGTAGCAAACCTCCTGGCGAACTACTTCTACGAACATTCAGTAACCTTAGCAGCAACCAAAGGCAACAGGCGTCGAGACCATAGTACCAGCCATAGAAAGTGGAAATCCCGGAGGGAAAACAAGCAGAAGACACATTCTTGAACGACTAACAAAATGGAATATGGAGAGGGAAACATGATTAGGTGCATATTATAATTAATATCATAAGAAACGTCTAACGTGGTTAATGACGACCTCTCGGTATGTACGCAGCAAAAGTAATTCAAACAGGCTGTGGCGCGCAAATCCCAAAACAAAGCCATAAAACTAAACAAAATGTGTTCCTTTCCTCAATAGTTCTACTAAATCGCCAGAAACGAGTTTTGTACGTAGTTTCTCTGAAATTAAGTACTGTAGTACGCCCATTGTTGTTTCAATGCATTTATTCGTTAGGTCACCCTCAATGATGTCAGTGCAATATCGCCCCCACTTCAGCCACATTCATTGTAAATAATCTGTTTTAGAAATTCAAATTTTCACTTTTAGTCACTATCAGTTTTGTTTCTTATGAATAAACTCATTTGTTCGAAATCACCCTCCCCATTACAAAAAAAAATCAAGGAAACAAGAAATCTTTCGCGAGTGAGAATTACGTCATACGTTTTATTTGAAGAGGAAAAAAATGATTGTTTTTCTTTGTGAAACAGTTAAGAAATGCACCTCTCTAAAGAAAAAAATAGTACGACCGACACCCATCGCATCCGATAAATTATTTGCATGCAGAATGCCGTGCTAGATGGTCGTGTCCGTTTCTTAAGATAGAAACCTAAAGTCTGCCCGCTGCAACACTTTTCCCCTTATCCTAGCTTAGCGAACAGTCCGGAAGTGGCCTTTGTTTTGTCACCGTTGGCAGCCCTCAGCTCGCCAATCACCATCTGCCGACTGAAACCCATCGATTCCAGCTCAACCACATCCATCTCGGAGAATTGGTCCGTTGGCAGCAACACCAGGGGAACGTCTTCTTCGGCCGTTTGCTGAGGCTGCTGTGGTGGTTGTTGTCCCGAAGACGTTGGCGAGTTGTTGCTACTGTTTCCGCTGCCGGTGTTGTTGTTTCCACTGCTGGTACCGCTGGTCGAGGCTACAAATTTTAGAGATCAATTAGTAAATGAACTTTGGTATTATGTATAGAATTGACTAAATTCTACGGGATGGGTGTAGAACTATTAGATGTAAATCACCGCTCAAGTGATATTATACACTTACGGGATCGTCGCCGCTTCAACTGCGAAATGCTTCCGGATGGTTTTTCCTCTTGGTTGGAATTTTCTGTTTTCCACGTGCATTTTTAAATTTTGGATATACGCCAAACGTTCAAAGCCAAAGGACACATATAATAGATTTTGCAAACAAATATTCGGATATTTAGTTTACCATTAAAAAACTCAATCTAATAGTTGAATCAATCAATGTTCAATCAAACAATCTACAGCAATGATTTCTGTGCATAGGCAGTAATAAGGCAACAAAGCTCTTGGATAACAATGGATGATAAAGGAGAACTGCTTAATGTGAATTTTCTTGATGGGACCTGATATCTGAAGTTTTTGAACAATTTGGAACTCTTCTTGCAAGTGACATGAGGCGCCACGATCTTGTCACCGCTAATATGGCCTTTAACGAATTAATAAAGTAATCTGCTTACGTTTCGCAATTTTCTCAATGAAGATGAAAATCGCTATATGTACCAACAGTAGATTCTAACTACAGCTGTCAAAATTAAAACATGTGATAAATGAATATGTTCTCAGTTGAAATAATGACATGTCAAGCCCAAGCACGAATTTAACTAATGATGTAAATTCAGTTCATACTAAAACTATTCGAATATGCAGTCCGAAAAATTGAACCCCAGAGACTAACCTTGATCTTGCTGACTCTTCACAACCGCTTCCTTCAGGGCCAGTTCCTCGGCAATTCGGGCGGATTCGGCAAGGGCCTTCTGTTCTTCTTCGGGACTTCCCGTCAGTCTGGCGCATTCGGGCAGATCTCCTTCCGCTAAAAAGCGCGTCTCGGTACCGGTCGTACCGATTTTCAGCAAGTTGTGTTTGAGATCAATGTTGCACTGGAAGAATAGGACATTCAGACTTGAAACCCTAACAAAATCCCACGCAAGACCCCTCAGTACCTGATGTCTTTTCAGCATGTCCAATCCCAAAAGCATGTCCATCGGTTGCTCCTCCAGTACGGAAAAGCTCGACGTGAGGAAATCGTTTTCAATCTGAATCTGTACCATGTGGATGCGGCCGATGATCTTCTGCACTCCGACACCCTTGGCAATACCGGCCCATCTGGTGTCCACCAGGCGCATGATGTTGCACCGTTCCGCCGCAGCAGCGCTCATGATGGTGGCCTGAGCTCCCGAATCGATGAAGGCCTTCACCGGGTGGCCATTGACCCGGCAGTTGATGTACAGCATCACAACCGTACCGAACGTTTCCGGATTGTACTCCATGGCTGCTTCCATGTTGGCTTCGATGTTCTTCTGCTTGATCTCCTCGGCGATCAGCCGCTGAGCTTCGGCATCGAACGGGCTCGCCTGGAGGATTCTCAACCGTTGCTGTTGTTTTTCCATGCGTTCCTGAATCTGTTTCCGCAGAACCGTGGCGAATGTTTCCAAATTTCCGGAGAGCAAAGCTTCTGCCAAGCGTGGATTGTTCTGCTTGAGCAGTGCCAGTTGATCTGGGTTCGAGAGGAACATTTCCCGCACCACGGCCGGGTCATCTTCGGGGGCCACGGTAGGCGAGGGTCGATTGTTGTTCAAAAGTCCGGAATTTCCACTGCCACTGCCACTGCTGGTGCTGGTGCTGTTGGAAGCAACAGCCGATGGTATTTGAATCGAACTGAAGTCCAAACTGGCCAATCGGGATGGTTCTGCGGAGGAAACGAAGGTTTTAGTGTATGATGAGTAATCGTTAAATTAAAGTTTGTATTGGGATTTTTTTTGTTCGGGCCAGCTGCCATTCTATCGATTGAACTGTCATTCTATCTATTATATCGGTTATATCCGTTAGTTTATTTGTTTTCTGATATTACGATGTAAGAAGTTTTATTAGGGAATAAACCCAAAACTTATGTGGCCTTGAAGAATGAAACAGCCGCATTTTCGCTCCACTTTTACTTATGGGAAATACCTAGCATAGTGGCGTTTACTCAAGTGCGACTGTCTCTTTCCAAGAGAATTTGCCGCGTAGAATTTCGTGCAGATGTGCGTTTGGAAATATTACAACGGCTGCACGTATTGTATTCAGCGCACCTGTCAATAACAGAATGGAAATGATTTATGGATTTTTTCTATTGGAAATAAATTGATGTTGATTGTTTTATGGCTGACACATTAAGAAGAGTGCCAACTTGCGATAAGTATTTATTTTAATTGTTTTCAAACCTGACAATAGTTAACACATTTCAGTGAATGCTTGGTAGCATTCGTTCAGATGGTGGTATTCATTGCATTTCTTGCTCTCAACGACGTACACGTCATTTTTAATAATTTCCCTGAACAGACATTCGTCGAACATAAACCGTCACATCACCTAATTTTAATCATTTTTTTTCGATTCTTAATTCCGTTCACGTTATTTTGTTCGCATGATTCGAACGGAATTATGAACTGAAAAAAGCGATGGAAATTGGGGGATCTCACGATGTATGTAAACACATTGATTAATTACAAGCAAGAGCAATTTTACTTCTCTCAAAAGCATCTATGAATATCGAAAAATTGATTATTTCAAACAAAATCATGGATAAAAAGTATTCCCCACTCGGTTTGTTCACAGTGTTCATAAAATAATAACTTCCATGATCAGCTTATATGCAGATAAGTCCACACCAAAGTCTTCTTTATTGGGTTTATTGTTGTACCTAGTAGAATCTTTTTCCTTTGCTCATTGCCACCATCCTACACAAAGTTTGTTTACAGCTCGGCTCCATGATAATGACAAAGTATGATACTGATGATTTGTTCCTGCTGATATCCACCACGGCTTACACTGTCTCGCAGGTTCAACAGTTCATGAGTCGTAAAGGGATTGCACATCACGTCTATAGACCTTCACAAAAATGAAAAGAAACTTGCATTAGTTAAATAAAATTAAAGTTTTTCTTCAAAATTAGTCATTCCAAATATTACGTTCCCTAACTTCAATTCTGTTGAACAAAGTTGACCACACTGCACAATTGTGCAACAATCTCTACCTCAGTATGGCTCTATTAGCTCGAGCAGAATAACTGGCACATAACTTCAGCATACCAAAGTGAGGTATCATACCAAGGTATTGAATTGATCGGCTATCCTGGAGAAAAAATAGCTAGTTTGGTATCGTGCAGCTATTGAGTCACCGACAAAAAATACCTTCACAAGGTTCACAAGTTATTGGTTGACCCCGGACCCCACAAAACCCTTTTTTGATTACTACACATTAACTTTATGTTTCAGATTGCCCAAATACTGTTGGGAAACAATTTTTTATGAGCTCACGCTGCTGAAAGGCTGCGCCTGAAGTATTTCGACAGGATGTCGGTCGGAAAAGTGAAAGCAGTGATCGGGGAACTGCGCTTCATCGTTGTATTTGGCATCGACGAAGAAGACCACATCAATTTTAGTTGAAGGTATCCAGAACTCGAAGGTTCCAGAAGGTATCCAGAACTCGAAGGTATCGATTCGCTCCAACTCTTTTGAAAAAAAGGAGATGTTGGGGACAACTGAAATGCGGTTGCCCTCGTATAACAACGCGATTTGAATTTGTCGTCCAAATTTAGTATGTTTTGAATAGGAAGCAATCAGTGAAGTACTAGATTGAAAGTAGTGAGCTGTTTTTTTGTATGGTGAGATAATCAATTCTCCGTTTCTGCAATGAAATGATGCAAACAGCGTGGGTTATATGATTACGTGCCTAATTTAATGCTGTTTGAGCAAAAGTTTGGGTAACTGTGTTGTTGTATTATTTATTCCTTGCAACTTCAACAACACAGTTACCCAAACTTTTGCTCAAACAGCATCAAATTAGGCAAGAAATCATGTAACCCACGCTGTTTGCACCATTTCATTGCAGAAACGGAGAATTGATCATCTCACCATACAAAAATCCAGCTCACTACTTTCAATCTAGTACTTCACTGATTGCTTCCTATTGTTTCTCGTGCAAATGACCTCGGTACGCGATTTCCGCCACCACGTACGAGCGCGAGATTCAAAATTCTAAATCTACTAAACAACATATTGTTGCCATTAGAATTCAATGCTATTCTCCGAGTGAGTGAATGTTCTGATTTTTTCCCAGATAATCACATCCTATTATCCCCTGTTTTTCCCTGGTGTAAAGTTGCATTCTGTATTCTCAGCGTAGGTATATGACTATTTTTAACTATACAATGCTCGTTTACCGAATTCCAGTTTTCAATGTGGAACTCTGCTGAACTGTGTGTGAAGATTCTCCCGCCCTCGCGAAAAAAGACGGTCGTGATTAATGCACATTCGCACCCAGAAATAAACAAACACCATTTGAGAAATTTCGTTAAAAAATGAGTGCATGCAAAATGTACGTTAGTAAGGTACTACACGAGGGTAAATGACCTCCCCCTGATCGTATATGCGCGTCTTTCGAACAAGCGACGGTGACACTTACCTGCCGACTGTTGTCTGGACCGGGCCGCCTGCGAAGCCTGCTGGGCGGCTTGCATGATGTGCTGCAGCATCACCACGTCGCCATCCTTGATTCCCAGCTCGGTCAGTGTCTTCTTGTCGTCCAGCAGGTGTTGCCCGTTGAACGTAATGACGATCTCCGAGGCCGGAAATCCGCTCTCGATTTCGCACAGTGCCTTGAAGTTCTCCAGCTCCATGTCGTCGGATACCTCCAGCGGGAAGGTATAATCCGCCGGGGTAGTTACGGTGACTCGCATTGTTCCGAAGCTTGAATCAACTCAGACGTCCACGGCTAAGCAATCCGCTTGCTGATATGCGCAACACTGTCGATTTTCCGTCGCCAATAGACTCTTCGAGAATACGCAAGGAATCTGTAAACAACAACCATCAGAAACTCGAAAGATTCAATGATGTCTGCACGTCAGCAAATATCCCACAATGATTGGATCAACCTTTTTGTTCGAAAACAAAGAGTTTTT